>NW_013530391.1:2739543-3001147 GCF_000836235.2 Papilio xuthus
CAGGCCGCCTGCCCGGCGCGCGCACCCGCCCTCTACTACAACCGCGCACAACATCTAGAACTTACGTGCGTACACTATGTTCATCATCATCAAAATTATTTATATCTCTACCTAACAATAGATTTCGTTGAATTGCAATCACAGAGCAGATTATCACGAGGCGCTCGCGAACTACGAAAAAAGTATTATAACAGAAAATACAGATGATATAAAAGTGAAGGAGCACAACGTGAGATGCGAGGCGGGCGTCGCGCGGATGTCGATCCGGTGCGGCGACGTGATGCGCGGCGTGGCGCTGGCGCTGCAGCACTCGCACCACCCCGCGCTGCTCCGCGACTGCGCCCAGCTGCTGGAGGAGGAGCGCTACTGCGGACACGCCGCCGCACTCTACGACCGCGCCGGCAACACCGAGCGCGCCGCCTCGCTCTACATTAAACTTAAGTCCTGGCTCAAGGTCGAAGCGCTCATACACAAAATTAACTCCCCCAGCGTTCACCTCCAGTACGCCAAAGCTAAGGAAGCGGAGGGCAGATACAGTGACGCCTTAAAATCTTACCTTAAAGCTCAAGACTACGAGGCCGCGATCAGAATCAACTTGGAGAAGCTAGACGACATAGACGAGGCCGTGAACCTGGTGCAGGAGACGAAGTCGATACAGGGCGCCAAGATGGTCGCCGACTACTTCCAGAACAACGACGATCCCACGTCCGCGATAAAGTTCCTCGTAATGTCGCTCTGCTACGACGAGGCGTTCCAGCTCGCGAGGAAGAACGGGAAGCTGCAGTTGTACGGAGAGATATTGATACAGACCTCGCAGGCGAGGCCGGAGGACTTTAGAAGTCTGGCCCTGCACTTTGAGGGAGAGAAGAATCATCTGTTAGCGGGCAAGTTCTACTTCCACGCGGGCGAGTACGGCAAGGCGATGGCGCACCTATTGAAGACCGGAGGGACTGATCAAGAAGAAAGCGAAGGCATCAGTATCGCTATAGACGCGGCCGCAGCCAGCGACGACGAGAGATTGACCAGAAGGTAATATAATATGTAGGAATGTATTAGTTAATATCTCCAGGAATTACTAAATGGAAGCTCTCATTTCATAAGTACAAAACATTTAAATGTTACTTTTGCTAGTTAATCTTGAGTTTCTAAGTTTATTTTACTCTGTTTTCCTCATAGATTGATAGAATTTCTACTGGGAGAGACGGACGGTACGCCGCGAGATCCGCGCCATTTGTTCCGACTGTACATGGCCAAACGACAGTTTACCGAAGCGGCTAAAACTGCTGTAAGATCTTTTGTTTACTCCACCTCCATATAGTTATAATTTAGTCAGTCAACCTTTAATTCATTAATTACGTCAGTTGTTGCTTAATCACCAATAGTTACTTCTTTCAGTAATGAATGAATGAATGTGTCTGTGTGTGTGTCAGGTAATAATATCGGGCGCGGAGTGTCGCGCGGGGCGGTACCGCGAGGCGCGCGACGTGGCGCGGGGCGTGTGCGGCGCGCTGCGGGCACGCGGGGCCGCCGTGCCGCGCGACCTGCGCACCGCTCTCGCCATACTGCACTCCTACATACTGGTGATGTGTTACACCCTCTCACTCGTTTACATACACTCATGATACAATAATACAACTAACTCTTTCAAACATCATTTACGTAACTTAAAGCTACTGAAATAATCGAAATATCCCAAAAAAAAATATAAATCAATAAACTTGTTAAATTCTAGGTCCGTACGCACGTAAAGCGCGGCCGGCACGAGCTAGCGGCGCGGCTTCTGCTTCGTACCGCCAACGATGTCGCATTCTTCCCCACGCACCAACGTCAGTATTTAGTTTACTATTACGTTTATATCACGTGTGTTAACCATTATTGTTCGGCTGATTTTATATGAATTTTCAGATCAAGTGTCGATTTTGACATCAACTGTGATCGAGTGCAGTCGAGCGGGGCTCAAGCACCAGGCGCATCACTGGGCGCGCGTTCTCATGCAGCCTGAATACCGTTCCCAGGTTACCTGCTTGTATATACATAACAAATAAAAAAATCTTAGATATTTTCCACATTTCCTAATAATATTGTTTAACGTTTTATACAGATAGATCCGAAGTACGCAAAGAAGATAGAGTCAGCGGTGCGCCACGCCCCGCGCGAGGCCGCGCCCCCCGAGCCGGCGGCTGCGTGCGCGCAGTGCGGGGCCGCGCTCCCCGCCGCGGAGCTGCACTGCGCGCGCTGCGAGGCCGAGCTGCCCTTCTGCATCGCCACAGTATACTTCATTCTAATTTCAACCATTTTTTGTCCTCTATATAATTAAAATAATATTCGTATCGATATAAAACATCGATTACTGGCGAAACAGTATAAAATTAAATGTAAAATTGGTGGTCTCTTGTAAATTTTTTGCGTTGTCATTTTCGTAAAGTCTTTGTAATTGTTTGTCGCATAAATTATGAAAATGAAATAATTACGTAGTCGTGTTTCATTTCAGGGCATGCATATCGTGAAAGGAGACCTGACCGCGTGCCCCGAGTGCGACTTCCCGGCTATACATTCCGAGTTTGTTGAGTAAGTTGCTCTTGTTTAAATTAAATATTTATAACATTGATTATTTATATTTCCATCCTTATGTTTTCATAAAATTTCTAGATTGCTCCAAGAAGAGGGGAAATGTCCGATGTGCGGGGAAAGTGTTGACTTCAGACGACTTGTTAAAATCGACGACGTGTCTTTGTATCTCGATACAAAGGAATAAAATGGGAAACATTTCTGCCGTTTCACTAATATTGCTGTCTCTCTTTTGTCAAAGAGAAAGTATGAGATAACAATATGAAGAACTTCGACATATAAGTGTGCAGTCGCTGTCACCTCAACGTATCAACCGTCCATTAGTTGTTAAGAATGTTGCAGTTTAACTGTAGTTTAAATATGTGAAATTTGTATGTAATAAAGGTATATGTTGAACATGGTTTATTTTTGACAGATGTTATTGCTATTCCGACAGTTAGGCGCTTTAGTTTATCATTTTATCATGCTTTATTTGTTTGAATGTTATAGAAAACTTTATTACCAGTCTATGATTGCAGGAGAATAAATAAACAAAATTGAATTTTATTCTTTATTGTGACAGAAATATTATAATTACGTATAAGTTATAAAACATACTACTGTTTTTGTATTTTTTTACCATTTTATTATTAAACTACACATTTAGAGTATATAAAGGTTAAAAGTAAGTATATGAATACATCGAATTACTACAAAGTTGATTAATATTTGGGAAAAATAGGTATATTTTTAAGACGATCCATTCAACTCTATTAGAACGCGTCGACAAAATTATACAAAGATATGAGATACATTTAAATTCAGATAGAAAAAAATTTAAAGCCAAATTCGTCACTTCGCCGACGCTTGTTGTTTACTCAAGTCACATCAGTACAAAATCGTAACAGCTCTTTTACATCCTCTCCTCTCTTACCCTGAAGTGGTATTGACCTACTGAAGTGAACACCGATAATACGTTGAGAAAAATGGACATGTTACCCTATAGCTTATAGTTAACTGTTGAAGGGCTACATCGAGTGAGTGCGCACAGATTATGTGGGATACGCGTCTATAATAACATCCATATACGTATAGAAATGTAAGAAAGTATTCATATTCATCCACATATCCAGACTGTTAACTGCAGAAAAAGCAAATCAGCCCCGTCGAAAAAAAATCGATCTCCTTACAGACTCCCCCCTGCAAGAAGGAAAATATTATAATTAATTAATATTAAAAAATACCTTTGCACGGACAATCGAGGATATTCCTAACAAAAAACGGCGGGACGACGAAGTTGTCAATTCATACAAAAAAACGTCCTCGATCTCCGGATAACGCGGGCTTGAGTGTTTCAATATTCAAGTATTTTTGTAAGATTGAAGTTGCTGGCAATCGTATTTGTACTTATGTACAAATAAAGCGGGACAAGTTTGGAGTAAATTAATAATCCCCATCGTAAATGAATCAAATGTAAATAGATCGATAGAATAAAGTATGTGTATACTGACTGTTGCGGCGCACTTTGCGCACGAGGCCGGGCGTGGGCAGCGGCAGACAGATGGGGCACTGCGGGTTCTCGCAGTTCTTCCAGTGCCCGATGATCTGCCGCGAAGACACGCAGTACGTCTTCTTGCAGCTGGTACGGTTCTAAAATAATACAAGTCGGCGTAAACATTTCTCCTTCACGACTATGTTTGAAACCTGCATTTAGCTGAAGCTCTAGACTATGACTAGCCGCTAGGATGACAACTACAGGAAATCAAACTATTTGTAATCAAATAACTATGAAATATCGCACCTGGCAGACCGTGAGATGTCTGAGGATGTACTTGATCTCTTGGCAGCTGGGCACGTTGCAGTACCAGATGGCGTGTCGCAGGCGCGTCTCGTCGGCGCGGCACTCGTGCGCGTGGAGCAGCGTCGCCAGCTGCGCGCGGATCAGCCGCCGCCGCTCCTCCTCCTCCGCGCGCGTGCGCACCACCGCGTTCTGCATCGACTCATAGCATCAAGCCACCTCGAATACTGCGAGGCCGCACAATACCACATTAAGTACAGAATGAGTGGGTATCATCTTACAACGGGTGCGGGCTGCAGGCGGCGCGGACCGGGCGCGCCGGGCGGCGGGGACTCCTGCATGTCGCGGGGTGGCTCGCCCTCGCCCGCGAACAAGAACTCGTACTCCACAATATCGATGTCTTCGTAGTCGGCCGCCTCGGGCACGGAGCGATGCGCAGCCACCGCTGCAACTCGCGCCGCCTCGCGTGCCACGTCGCGGGCGCGCATCGTGGGCCGCAAGGTCCTGCGCGCCCTCCCCGGGTACCGCGGCATCGCGCCCGCCCGCGATGGCAGGGCCGCGAAGCGAATGGATGCCGCCACATCCTCATCCGACCGGCTGTCGTCGCTCTCCTCCGCCACGCCACCCTTCGCCATGCGCATCCGCTGTGACCATATCGTGTTTCGTTTTCATAACTTTTAAATAATTTAACTTAAAAGTAAATGTGGATTCAAACGCAAGTATATACGACATCCGCATAGCCAGCGAGCTCGACCCCGAAACATATTTTAACATTCGCTCAGCTTTAAAAACGCAAAAATGTCGAACAAATATTTCTATGTAGCATTGCTATTAATAATTCAAAGGTAAAACATACAAAAAAGAGCGCTCCCAGTTCATTGTAAGGTGAACACGCATTGTTACCATCGTAATTTTAATTTTAAATTAACCTTAACCGGCGAAAATCCGGTATCTATATAATTTACAACACAAATGTTTGCCTTCGCCACGGATTGCAGCGCCATGCCGGGGCGCGGGCGGGAACGCGAGTTGGAGCGCGAAGATCCGGGCAGCGCAGCCTCAAGCGCTTCTTCGATCTCCATTTTCTCCCGGCGCCCGATGCGCCACCTGCCGCCACCTCCACCTACGTAGTTCTGCATCATCTGTGAAAACAATTTACCACTATAATAATTGTGATCCATGTAAAATTATTTAAACTTTCGGAAGTAAAACATTTTTCTCGTCTGTTATAAAAATCACCAATATCTTAAAATCTCATTCAGATATAGATTAATAAAACTAAATTCCCGATCACTGTACTAGTCTCAAGAAGCAACAAATAACTAGATTGTCTTTGTCATGTAATTCATCAAATATTTACCAATTATTTTCGGAAGCTTCTCTGCGCAGGATTTTAGAAGCGCCCTGGGCGGTCAGGATGCGGGGAGGGAGCGGATTAATGAATCGATACCAAGCGTTAGCAAAACTCGTAATAAGAACAAACAAGAAACATTTACACAACAAAAATATCATTTCAACTGTAAGCACTAGATAAACAAAATATTGACAATATTATTCTTATTTTCTTTATTAGAGCATATCAATTTTCTATTCAAATGCAAATTGCACCTCTGCTCTTACAAAACATCTAGAATGCAATACGAAGGTAAAGCAAAGGTATTGAATTTTAGTGTTTACACTGGCTTAATTGAAATATCGATGTTATTGTAAAATTGCACTTAACATCGATATGTGCGACCACAAAGTTCGATTGTTTTATGTAATATTTTTTGATGAAACATTTCTGTCTTGTTTTAGAAAATATAGGAATGTTCATAAATTAAGCAACAACCCAATTGTTCACTTTCAATAAAGATACAAGTAGCATTTCGTAATTTAGTGTTACCATGTTTCTGTTAAAGATTTCCCTAGAATTCTGTTTTAATATTTATATATATCTACATTATTTATAAAAAAAAGTCACTGGTCATGAACGACTAAATCTAAAAAAAACACTAAAGTTTTAAGAAATTATTAGCTCTAAACTTCTCTGAGCTTAAATTTTACGAAAAATGGTTTGCCTGCCAACACGATATTTTAATTCTAGTCATGATTAAAGCACGAAAAATCAGGACGTCATAACCTAAAAATTTAAATTTATTTTCAATCTTTGACTTGCAACACATATCGTAACTCAATTCTCAAAGACACTTTGTATTGGCTACTTACAATTTGATGAATTGGAGTAGTTTATGGTAGAAGCGAAACACATCACTAGTGATGGACATCGACATGTTGAGTCGCGAGGTAAATCGATATTTCTAGCAGAAAGCGCCCGTCATTCCTGTGTTTTAGTGCGTATTGATCGGATTCTAATTGTAAATAATGTTGTCTCTCTTCCTCACGCGTGGTATAACATGTTGTATACTTATTTAAAAAGAAAATAGACGGCGCAAAAGTGATTTGTTCTTATGATTGTTTTTTTATTTAAGAAATTTTATGAGAACTTGAACGATTAGTAATTATTATACATATTCTACTCAGTTAACGTTCATTTTTATTAATGAATTTACGAGGGGATCATAAGATTACGTATGGTCTTAGGTTGACGAGCCACGGTAAAACGTAAATTAACGCCTTTCCCGTAGGCGCAGTTTCTAACTTTTACCGAATAATTGCGTTTATAATTTCTGAATTAATTCTTAGGGGTCACAAGCGTAGTCTCGCTTGTCCGGAGAACGGCGGCCTGTACTTGAAAACGTGAAAAAATTTGAATGATTTTTATTTGTTACGAGACTTACCACGCATATTTTTCCTAACTTTATCTGACAGTTATTGCTTTAATGTAAGGATTTGGGTATCGCAGTGGCAGTTTAAAAATAAAACATTAGAGTGATGAAACATTTATTTTTTCATTTGAAAGTATACCAAGTTGTAGTTACACGCCGATACTGAGATTCAAATGAAATATGAAACACAATAATTGTTTGTACAACACAAGAAAGCAGCTGCTCGCGTGTCGCTTGATTGCTTAATTTACATATCAAAATCGACGATTTAAAAACATACCAACAAAAATACATGCCATATTTGTTTTTACAATTTATACAGACATAATAAAAATAAATAAACACAATATAAATGCAGAGATAACAGTTATACATAATTGATCAAGCTAAATACAAAGCTGGAAATATTTTTGTAATATATATAATAATAAAATGAAAATTCAGCAATCAACACAACACTATAACGGCTCCAGTGTTGCCAGTAACCCTAAAGTCGTCGAATATTGCGCTAATATATTTACCACTACCTATCTATGCCTTAATTAGACAATACATTTATACAACTTAATTTAATGACAAGAAGATAACGTAATCGTAATACATCAATCATTGATAATAATAAAAATATTAAATTGTGCTAAGGAAACAGTGCGGGCGAGGGGCGAGGGGTGAGGGGCGAAGGTCGAGGAGGGCGTGGTTAAGTGCGGGCGAGGGGTGGGGGTAGGGGATGAACATCCATCCTCAACACAACGGATCGACTCGTGTTACACAAGATACACTTTGTAACATCATAGAATACTAATCGTAAAATTGTTAATTAGGATGTGCGTGGGAACATCGTTTTTAAACAACAAGTTTTCGTCAATTTTTAATCAATTTTATATCAGTAAATACTGTCCAACGAAATATAGGATAGAAGCTATTAAAATTGCATTAATATCAAACGGTTTCACAGATCTACCAAACATACCTTCTTAATAAATAATAAAATTCGATCCAATCCTTATGCATTTTATTCTGTTTATGTGTTTCTCAAAACATGAACTGCTATGTCAGTAGACAAAGTTTCACCTGGTACAAACAAATTATTCAATAAAATAATACAAATTGTGACACGCTTAATTACTTCAAATAGATAATTCTAACTTAATTTTAATTGCTATATCCCGAATGTATAAGCAGCTTTGTTTCATACTACGCGAGCATACAGAATGAAAAGAAAAAGTTTTCCTATTAGAATCTATTTTTTTGACCGAATACTAGACTACTGTCCATGAATTTACATGTCATATAAAAAAATGTTATTTCTAGACTTAGAATAAAATTTTGCAACTTCAAAATGCTTTAAAAATTCAATTACAAAATCTTCGAGCTTTTTTGAGCAAAAAAGCAATAAGATTTATTCTATGCTACAATTTCTTTTAAATATTGTTTTGCTACATTTTTTATAAATTAAGGTTTTAATAGAAAAACTTTTTAATTGAATATAAATGAAAATTATGCAATAACAATCAAATAGAACACCAATTATTTTTATAGCATTAAAATGATGAGAAAAAAAATCGACAATTCAATTCATTGTTGCACAACCCTATGACATTCAGATAAAAAAATATATATATTTATTTATGACTTGCCAGCTGCAACAACAAAGATATTTTTTCATCAAGAAATAATTACGAATCTTTTGAATTTAAAGAAATGTATTTTAATAAAAGGTTTGTGGAACAATAAATTGACCTGATGAAAATTACAATGTAATGGAACGGATGAAATATTTAAGCATTGCAACGTGAAGCGAGTCTGCCTTTACAAGGTTCCAACGAAGTGCGCGGGTCAAAAGAGTGGACCGACCACACATCGCATTGGACGAATTAAATAAACTAACTTAAGTTATTTCATTTCAACACATTTTAAAGATATATTTTATAAATACTGTGTTTATATCTTCATAAATAATATTTTTATAATATCGTTTCAGCTGGCCGGATGTATTTTTGTTTGCTCGCCTCTGGCCCACTCTTTTAACCTCTTCTCAAATAGCTCTCAAATATTTACAAATAGTATATTATATATAAAAATACTTTAAATTAATAGACACGATGGCACTCGGTTGCGTCGTAAAGTAATAGAAAAATCTAAAAATTGATTTCACAATGAAATCGATAATATTATATAAAATTTACGTTTGACACATCGGAGAAGATTCCATACACGAAACATAAAAAAAAAACAATCGATTATACAAGTACAGGGCGATGGGTTATCATGCATTGAAATAATTATTACCACTAGTCAGTAAGGGAATGTATAAAAATTACTTTCAACTATATCAAAATGTTAAATCCTCAACAATAAATACTATAAATCTTTGGTTTCATTTAGTCGATTGAATACAAAAAGTTCTCGATTATACAATTATTCGTTTCGCAAGAGAACGCGTGCGCAGCGCGCTCGTGTGAGGTCACGTAACACTACGGCTCGTAACAATAACATCTATCGGAACGCTCACGAGACGTCGGAGAAGTGCGATACTTTTACATTAGTGACGATAAATTTGGAATTGTTTTGGCACAACACACGACGTGAGCTCGACCGCGTGCCTTGCCTTCTGATATACACCACACTCTACTCTGTACAAGCTGTAGGTGAAAGGAAAAGCAAAGCTGATCGATTGTTGTACGCGAACCAGAAGATATTATTTATGTTCGGCATCAACATATTACATTTTAACAGTTTGTTGCTAATTTATGTCGTTGCAAAATAACAGGCCCATTTTGACAGCCGTGGCTATGAATGTATATTTTTTATTTTTTCCAAGCGGTTAAAATAGGTCTATCAAGTTTGGTTAAAGTTAAGGCTTCACATGGGGCTCTCAAACAGAGAGTTCTAGTTCAAGTAAGATTTCCGTATTTTATCGGAAAAACCAGTAGAACGTGCAGTTTAGACAGTTTATGCACAGGTAAAGAAAAAAGCAAAAATAATTCTGGCAATGGCGAGTTACAGAGAGTACCATGATAAAAAGAAAGACAGCTCGTCAGAGTACTGTGGTAACGTGGTGGAGGCCGAGGTCGCGCTCACCTCGCGTCACCTCATGCACAGAGTAGTTTATACAGAGAGAAACGATGTGATGAGTTAATGTAAATGTGCAAGCTTGGGCAGCGCGGCCACCACGCGCACGCGGTCGCTGAACTGCGGCGGCGGCGCGATCAGCGGCGCGGCGTCCGGCGCTCCCGCCGGCTCCTCGGGCGGCGGCGGCAGCTCCGCCAGCGACACCGCAGCCCGCGCCCGCCGCCCCGGCGCCTTGCCCACGTCCACGCCCAGCCGCTCGGCGGCGGACCGGCCCCGCCCCGCGCCTCCCGCTCCGCCCCCACCCACGCCTACACCGCCGCGGAGCAGCGCCGTGGCGCGCTTCCTCGTCAGCGAGTTATGTCGCTGCATGGGTGCGAGGCTCTCGGAGGAGCTGTGCACGGGCTCGGTGCTGATGACGTCGTTGGAGGACTTGACGGTGACGGAGGTGCAGAAGGAGACCTTGTCGCGGCGCGGGCGCGCCTGGGCCTCCTGGTCGGAGGACACGCCGGAGGAGGAGTTGTCACCGTCGTCGCGCTCGCCCACCTCGTCGCCGCACGACCGCGACGACTTCAGCCGCGTGCGGATCTTCTGGATCTCGTCCACGGAGAACGAGTGCTGCATCGAGCCCGAGCCGGAGCTGCTGCCGCTGAAACGGTCGATACGAAAATAAGTTCTAAGAAGAAAGAATAAGATCGGTGTTCAATTCGAAACAAACACAAAGCTACAAAACGAAAGACTCAAAAGATTTGCAGATGTGGGTGAAATTGCTATATCGAAGTAAAAACGACACAAGTTTATAATGGATGATTAGGTCCCCGAAGCGGATGCTCCCACACTCAACAAGACGGTCACGTTATCGCTCGCAGCTGACTGTACCTTGCGAATGTCATCCCTATTACTCTAACAGTACACCTCTCCCTCCGTCTCAAAGATAGTCACGTATTCTGTCAGCCTGGAAGTGAAATTATGACTATTTGTACCGCCTATTGCAATTTTGTTAAAGTAAAATTTATGGTAGTGTTTAAAGGGCGATGCAGCCGCAACACTGCGTGGTATGTATACCTGGCGTTGCTGTTGGCGCTGGTCTCTGCTCCGGTCTCCGCCGGCTTATCCGCGCCCTCCTCCTCCTCCTCCGATTCCGACATGCTGTAGTCTGGCTCGGGAATGGGAGGCGCGGGCGTTGAATTCTACGGACAAAAATTTGCCTATTATATCGACCAGTGTGATACTACCAAAACTGTAGAATAAAAGATATTGTATTATAATAGTCGAAAATCAGAATTTTTTAATGCAGTACTTGGTGTTGTCAAGACTCAATGAATCGGAGAAGCACAGAATATTATAAGACGAGAGGCAATACCTGTCGCACGAAGGGCTTGTGCAGGTTGAAAGGCTGCGCGTACTGGTGGGAGGCGTCGTCGGCGGACTGCGCGCGCCCCGCCCACGACCGCAGCGTGCCCTTGCGCGACTACACCATACATACTATGTTAGTAATGCCTAGCTTATTACTATTGTTCCAATTCTAAATTATGTGAGCTTATCTGCATTAAGAACGGTTTAATTTCTGTAACGATTATAATGCATGTGCTAACCTGCGTGTCTGTAGGCACGGCGGGGCGGTATGCGACGCGCGCCAGCTCCTGCGGCGAGGCGTAGAGCTTGGCGGCGGCGCTGGGCCGGAACGAGGAGGCGGGCGCTCCCGGGGGCGGGGGCGGGGCCTCCGCGGGGGGCGGCGCACGGCCCACTGCTGCGGGCAAGGTGTTTACTGGTTACTATGTTAACTGAATTCGGGGGCCCGTATGACGCTTAGGTGTCGTCCATTACTCATGAGCGGTTTTTGACTTCCAGACTTTTAACCTACCCCTTCCAAAGTAATATTACGTTTTTTAGCCAGCCCTATTCGTGACACGTCGTTTCGTAAATTTTTGCAATTTTGCTCTCCCTATTCAAACCTCACTTGATTAATGGATTACTAGAATTAGATATAAGAATATGGTGGAGCGGTTACCGTGCACGTCGTCACTGGAGCGCGTGCGCGCCGGCCGCGCCGCCAGCTCGGCCGCCAGATCCGGCGTCGAGTGAAAGTCTCGTCGTAGCGATCCAGACTTGCTCCACAGCTGTGGATGAAAAAAACACTTTTTTTATTATCACCTAAGAAACATCTGCGAATTATATGAAAATCCGCAAATTCATTAGAACGCTAGGAGTATTGTGAGGTGTACCTTAGCCCGACTTCTCTTCATGTCGGCGACGGAGGTGTAGACGCGCTGCGGGCGCGCGGGCGAGCCCTGCGGGGACGCGGTGCCGCCCTGGAACGCCGAGCGCGTCATCATGCCGCACCCCGCGTCGCTACACATATTAATCGCTTATTTATTAGTTGTTGAAGAGAAAAGAGATTACAATGTTATAACTAGATGTCAACGGTGTACACTAACGTGGTGTCGAGGTCTACGTCGGCGTCCGCTTGCCGCTGGAATAGCTCCTCGAGCTCGGCGGCGGTGATGCGGCCGGAGGCGGGGCGAGCGCGGATGGAGGCGGTGCGAGCCCCGCCCCCGGCCCCGCCTCCCGCCCCGCCCCCCACGGTGCTCGACATGCCCAGCACTGGAGTTCCGTCTGCACAAACATTAAATATTTAAAATCATTCTCTAATAGAAAAGCTTACTTTTTTGTTATTGATCTAGATGTAGTACTGATTGAGGTTATTTACTATTGCTGTTGGAGTGCAGCTGCACGGACTCCGCCGAGGAGGACTTGGCGGCGGCGCTGAGCGGCTCACACGTCTCTTCTTTCTCTCCACCATTTTCTATAAAAAGTGAGAAATCTATTACAAGATGTGTGCTATACAGTACATTGAAGTCGTCACTTGATTTTTCTGGCCTTCTATCCAGCTGACAAAGTAGGTAAAGTTACCTAATCCCGCCACCATGGACTTGGCGCGCGCGCGGCCCACACTGAGCGTGGTGCGCGGGTCGCGGCGCGGCGGGGCGGGCGCGGGGCTGCGACCTGCGCACACAATACACGTTATCAGTTAACTATAAGCAAGTTTAGACATTGAATAGGCATGAACAGTAGTTGTGACATAAGACGCACCCCCGGCGGCCTTGCGCGGCAGTGTGGCGGCGTAGGGGCGTGCGGCCGCGCTGAGCTGCGACTGCGAGCGACTGGTCGGCACCGCACACGCCCCGCCCTCCGCGCCCGCACCCCCGCCCCCTGCACCCGCACCTGACGACAACTCTATGTATACACAACTCCTTTACTGATACTACTTTAACAATATTTACTTAAACTTGTAACATGTTACGAGCTTGTTATTGTATGAAGGTAGGTAGGAAGGTTACCGTTGTTAGCGAGCGAGACGACGGTCATGGAGACGAGCGCGCCGGAGCTGCGGATGAGCTCCACCACGTGTTCGTGCGACGCCGCGGACACATCCTCGCCGTTTATCTGCAGTCATAAAATGTGATCACTTGTTCATTTGTTTACAATTGTTAGTAAAAGCGTCCACTTTCATGGCACGAATGTGCTGCAGTTTATGAATTTTGTATAAAAGTATATATATATATCGTTATATTATAAGAACAGGAAGATGATGATATGAGTGCGTTGTAATGTATTACCGCGATAAGGAAGTCGCCCTTGCGCAGTCCGGCGCGGTCAGCCACTCCGCCGGCGTCGACGTCGTCGAGGTACTGCAGCGCGGGGCAGCGCGCGGAGGGGCGCAGCTCCATGAGCGGCGAGCTGGCCTTGGCGCCGCGCAGCACGAACCCGAAGCCCCGCCGCGCGCGGTGCAGCACCACCGTGCGCGTCTCCATGTTGCCGTAACTAATAAACAATCATTACACGTGTTTCAATATTACCCCTTTGTGATCATTAATAAAACAACAATAGGTGTCAGGCAACAATCTTTTTTTATATTTTTACACAATTGAAACAATAAAACTGACGGCTTTCGATATACAGGTTGCGTGCAGAGCCATGTGGTGGTCCCGAGGGCGCAGTGCTGCGCGCAGTTGTATAGAAAGCCACGGAACGAGCTCGTCGCCACGCACATTGGTCGCGAATGCTCGCGCGGGCGACTACTTCGCGCGAATCGTGTTTGTAAACTACGTTATGTTTACAACATCGCATAATAATATTAACGTGAATCATTCACGAAATGTGTAACATTGTATCAAAATACGACTGTCGTAAGAGGCTAAGATTGTTGTTTGACTACCGAATAACAAACTCTCTCAGTAATGTATTCTGGTTCGACTCAATCGTCGACTTGTGTTTAAGTGAACTTTCAAAAGAAGATATCATTCGATTCTGTGTTCCAAATGACAAACGTTCAAAGTTGTTATTTCATTTACCCTGTTGGCCGCAAACAGACGTGAAAGCGAGTTATATTTTATTAATTTAATATTATTAATACTTCTTCTTTATCCGTGGTGCGGTGGCGCTGTAAGTCTTGCTGAGCGCCATATCGCGGCGCCCCGACACTCGCGAGTGGTGCATGGGCCCCGACGACAGCACCTGGAAAGTCAATATTATTTTAAATGCAGATAACCTTGTCATCGTTATGTATATATTTAACTCTTATCACCTAACTTAGTACGAGGCTATAAACATCCCTAAAGAATGTAAATATACTTATCATAAGACCCTCAAAACAATTTAAATTTTGCTCCATGCAAAAATACACATGAACAAAACGGCAAAAGGACACCTTGAACCCAAAATGATTCTACAATAACATACACGGCCCAGTTCAGAAAGACCTCATTAGAGTTTGTTGATTGATTTTCAAAAACAAAGTGACATAAAAGAAAGTGTTACCTGATGTAAATGCGCCGTATTCTGGCGCAAGCGCACCTCCTGGACGCAATGCGCGGGAAACATGCCGCTCGCGCCAGACCCTCGCACTGTGCCCTCCAGCATGCCGTCCTCTGTACACCCCGTTACTGTGGAAGTTATTTTGACCCTTAATAATGCACTTAGGACGAATACAAAATATCATACAATAGGCAAAAAAAGACATCAAACTATGGTGGGATTATTTTTGCACTTACATTAGATGCATCTGTAAATTCATTAGTTCTCTCCAGACAGTTAGTGACGTTATGTTACCACAAAATGATAACTTATGCAGTTAGGTGCTGAAGTATAGTCAAAAACGTTTGGAGGAATATCAATTAAATAGAAAAAAAAATACAACGTTTCTAATATTCCACCCAATTTTTTGACATCGACAGTGCCATGCATGATTATGTCTGTTAAGCGTTATAATGTTACACTCTGTTTATCTTTTACAGCTTTGTTTCATATATATTTTGTTTGCGCTATTACACCGTGTACTTTAGTTAGGTCAATCGAACCTTTTTGTTATATAATACGTTGCGTAGATCTATGTCGATGTGACAGGGGCTGGGGCAGGTGAGGCTGTGGCCGGGCTTTGCCTGATATGTTGGTATCGCGTTACCTTCGACGATGTCTCCCTGCGCGAGACGCAAATGTCCGGGCGCGGCGGGGTCGTGCGGCCGCAGACAGACGGCGGTGGCGCCGGGCGGCGGCGGCGGCGGCGCGCTGCCTGTGTCGGACGCGCTGGTGCCCACGCCACTCGACTCCGAGACCACGTCGCTGGCCTCCCCGCCGCTTTTATCTGCCGACAGCGCTACCCATCCTTCACCGCCCATCGGATCAACACTAACGACGACTACACGTCATAAAAGTGCTGATTTGTACCCTCCATTGTTTTAACGACTTAAAAATATTAGGATCATTTATTCGAATCCTTATTAATTTTACAAGTATACCGACATATAAAACCGATTTCATAAATTGAAGATCACTTCTTACCTTTGTATTAGAAGTAATTACAACAAAATATCGTTATTCTTGAGCTTTGAATAGAATAATAATACAAACTAACAATACCATTATAAATGTTTTATAGAGCTCAAAAGTGCTTGTGGTTTTGTAGGATAACACGACAATGGGAGTGGACTGGGTCGTAGCGTGTCACGTGAGCGTAACACAGTCGGAACTGAATGGTACTAGTACAATTCACAGTTCTAAGTAATCTTATCATGACAACATAATTCTAAGAATTCATTCAGGTTGGCGGGAAACTTAACAGTTTAGTATCGAAACGCATCCGAAAGGTATGGAAGCGATGAAGCGGATCGTGATAAACATGAAAACATCTAATCGAAACAAAACATAGAACATGCAACGGTATGACCTTGGGATGTATGAGAGTGCATGGTGATGGTTGTCACAGTGTCACCAAGAGGTCGCGCGGGTCCGGTCGTCCCGAGAGGTTACCTGTGAGGATACTGGCATCGTCCTCGTGACTGGGGTGGCTGGCGTCACTGATGCTGGAGGAGGCGGATGAGAAGGGTCTGTCAAGACTGCAGGGCGAGCTGGTCGAGATGGGCGGCCGCCGCAGCAGCGCGTCCAGCTCTGCGGGGATCCTGGTGGAGGAGGCCAGCGAGGTCCTGTCCCCCGCGCTCCACCAGCCGCCCCACGCCGCAGACCGCCGCTTCGGGTTGTAGCGCGGCGGACCGCGGAACGGCACTGAAAGAGTTTCGTTAGCCACCGAAAAACTAATAAAGTGCGATAACCAATCGTAACCTCATGTAAATTAAAATCGGGGTAAATTATCGAAATAAAATGATTGGAATTCGAATCAATTGTTAAGGAATCAACCAAGGGAAATCAGATAACCGTGCGACGAACAAAAACTTAAACCAAACCGTAACGTCAAAACATTAAACAATATTGAAATTAATTAATTTGTAATAAAATAAAACTGAATAATACAACACAGTATATGTGTGAGTTTGGTATTCGATGATTTTAACAATGTTTATTTGTGTTATTTATATCATAAACTTAATGTAGTAATATATATACAACCATCACCATTGTAGAAAACGATGGAATTAAGAGAGTCAGCTAAAAGTTAAGATATAGATAATGAATGAAGACATGCGATGTATGTTATGAATGTATGCTTTTAATAACATATATAAGATCTAATAAACATAAATATAATAGTAAATAATACTATTTCACTTTAAACATACTGTAATGCAAAAGCAGCTGCGTATACAAATAAAAATCTAGTATTGTAATACAATCTGTAGTAAAAACAATTAAATTTTATTTATATAAAGCGGCAGCAAAGCCATGCAGAATAATATGATAAGTAAAACTCACCGATTTCTTCGGTTTTGTAGTTCTTTATCACTTCTGCCAATTCTAAATTTCCAGCTATTACGGCTACCTGAAATTTAACAGAAAAATCGTTAATTTCACTTAATAATACTGTTTTGTTAGATTATAATATGAAAAAGTTTTTAATAAATGTAAGTACATGCAATCTACAAAATTTTACTAATCAAAACTCCCGACACTATGGGAAGTCTTAGTACTTTTGTCTTGCTTGACAACTAAAATTTTTGCAAAAAAATACAAAAGTGAGTAAGTAGCTTGCTTTAGAGCCAGACCTGATAAGGAGTTTGGTTGGCAAAGTTGAGGGACTCCTTGTCGCAGCCGCGGAAGAGCAGCTGCCGTGCGCAGGAGTCCTGTGCGTTGACGGCGCACACGTGGAGCGGCGTGTTGCCGGACGCGTTACGGCCGTTCATATCCGCGCCGTAGAACAGAAGGTGGTCGAGGTGTTGCACAAGACCGTTGCGACAAGCCTGTAAATATATTGCAGTATTATAAGATCCAAGTTTTTGGTAGTTTGTTTGTTTGTATGACGGGGTCAAATGGGCGGGAAAAGAAAACTTATCTACCTCTACTGCATTCCGTCGATAAATAATTAATGTTATGCGCATCGTCTCATACCAAAATACGAGCCATAAAAGTTGGTTGGTATTATACTGCTTTACATGGAATAGATATGGAAATCATGTGTTTAAGTACTTATTTTTTAATTTATGACTAGCCAGCTTTCCGCCGCTAATAGAGCTAGTGGAAAAGAGATCTTAAAATATATAATTTACCTGATGTACTTCTTGCCATCCTTGTAAATCCGTTGCCCCAATTGTTGCGTGATCATGCAGCAATGTTTCGCATAGTAAAGGATCCGTTTTATTCGTAACAGACAAATATAGTGGCGTTAGTCCCTTGCTATCTTTGTAATTAGGCGAAGCTCCGAGTTCGAGCAGGGTTTTGACTGCTTCTAGAGAGTTCTTCTCGACTGCCCGGTGCATAGCGGTGCTGCCATCTTTTGTTCGGTAGTCCAAAAGGGCTCCGCCATTGACGAGTGCTATAAGAACTTTGGCAGGAGACTTGATACCCGCTGCTACGGTTAGAGGCGTTTCTGTAATAAATGTAAAGATTTTTATGTTTTTATTTCCTGTATTATAATGAAATCAAATGTAAAGTTTCAATAGGCTAAAAAAGAAATAATAATTCTCTATGTTTATGAATGTTACCGTAACTAAGGTGTTTATTATTCCGCTTAATTTCAAGGTCCGCTCTACATTTATCGACAATTATCCACGGTCTTCTTACAACAGCGAGACGTTACAATACCGTACTTTGTGTATAATTTTTAATTTTTAACTGATTATAAACTGTTTGTGTTTAAAAATACGAACCATATTGCCTTGCAGAATAGCTTTGTTTAATGCGTAGCAGGTTGGTAATATCAAAACACATAGAACAATGGAAGATAAGCTATTGGTACATACATAATGGTACTTTATTAAAGCTACTATACCAAAACGGGCTGATAATGCTTTTAGTGTAATATTACGATATACTAAACAACAAACGTAACATCACGCTATTTGATAAATTAATTTTTTTTTCTTGTAATAATTGACTGTTCCTAGAGACGTATATTGGTAGCTAAACAAGGGAGTGAAGGGCTCTTAGTGTAGATTTAGTTGAAAATCGACACTTAAGGAAATACGGGAACCTCTTATCTATATATATATAGTCTAAGTGCGGCAGTTAGTCCTAGGCGGCTGAAACTATACCAGCTAATGCTTTGTTGGCGGAAAGTGTCGTAGAATTTCTTGTTTTTTTTTATATGTAAGAATTGTAGTACGACATACCTCCGGTATCCTGACAGTGGAAGTTGGGGTCTAGTCCCTTGGCGCAGGCTTTGGTGATTTTGTCGAGCTGCGCGTGCGCAACATGCTCGAGGAAGCGGCGCAGGTTGGCGCGCGAGTGCACCGTCTTCAGAGTCTTCTCGTCCAACTTCAACATCTTGTACACGCGACGTTTGTACTTTAACTGAAAATTTTAAACATTTTGTTGATTAATATGGTTATATTATAACAGCTGAATTATTTCGCCTTAAAGTGACCTTGAAAACGAAATGTGTTTGTAACGAATAAACTCAAAAACTAATTAGCCGATTACAAGAATTCAATTACGATGAAAGTTCTATATTATCCTTAAGTAACATAGTCTATATTTAATATTGTTATACAACGAATAAAACAAAAATGCTTATCTTTAGGATAGTGCGCTAGTTTTAAATTATGTAAGTATGATTAATGACCAAGAGACATATCATTAAATAACTACATCGTAATTAATGAATGCGATTTAAATTAAGTGGGTTTATTGTTTTTTTTATTTCAAGTCAGACGTTACCTCAAGATATCCAACAGGGCCGTTAAAGGGGTAATCGCCGAGGCGCCTCTCCTCGTCCAGGAACTTGCCCGCCTTGCCATTGACCGGCGGGCAGAACAGACCATAGTTGAAGCTCTCCTTTAGCTCCTGCAACAATTACACATTACAATTATAAAAACATTCCAAAAAAAGGTTTAATTAAACAGATAGTTTATAGAAAATGCATTATAATAATACACTAAAGATTGCAAGATTTACAAGTTATTGATGCTAAAGGTTTCAGAATTTTGGTACACTGCAATAAAAGACGTATAACCATTTATTACATAGAAGGCATGTGTCGTGAAGCACAATGAAGACCGGTACATATTACTTAGCTACTTATTTAAGAAAAAAAAACTATTACTTTTAATACACTATACTCGATCATAAACAATAGATTGCATCTGTAAGTTGTAGTAACCTTGAGACCTGCATCCCGCCGTCGTCTTCAATACCGCTGTAAATCTATCTGCTGTCTAGCCTCATTAAAATCACCGCTGATTCATCTATCAGTCTAGCAATTGATGGCTTTTGCCCGACTGACAAGAAGGATGTTTTTCACGGGTATGTACGAGTATGTCCATTTGTAATCTTGTAAAATCTTGACTGATTTATTAAAATGAAAAATCATTCGATTCGTATTCTTTTCCGGAACTTAATTAACATCAGTTTATGAATGCTTTTAGTAACATATTTCATGTCACACCGTGATAGGTATCGAAAAAGCATGTTTATTAACTTGTGATTACGTCTAATATTAAGTACAGGAATTTGTATAATTTTTATATATCCTAATAAATGATGGAATTTTAACGTTGTGATAATTGTGAAATAACGATCGTGTTATACTTGTAACAAATAATCAATATCGCACATGAATCAATGTAAAAACTACATTGTTGCTAAATGACAACGTATCAATCATTAAGCCATTGTTGGACTTGTGATGCGTGCCCCGTTTGAATTATTAAACAGTAAGTAAGCAAGTTAGTTAATCATTTATTTGTTTTGATTGAATTGTGTTGTATTGTGTGTGAATACAAGATTTATTAGTAACAAAGTTTTAACTAAGAAATATAGAAGTTGACGAATACGTTTAAGACGTTTAATTTGAGACATCAACGAAGATACGTTCATTTTTTTAATCAATCGATTATGTGGCAAATTTCTGCCAACAAGGCAAAACAAAGCGAAGTCTGTCTTGACGAACTAGGACATACCGCTTACCATTACCGCCATTTTCAAATAAAAATAGTAGGTACATACACACCCTCAGAGCAAGTAAACTTGCCCGTTCAAAAGCGGCATAAGCTCGGACTCATCGGGTCTTCAAGAAACGTACATCAATTAAACATTTGAGCTCTATCAAACGAATTCTTCCCAGTAGTTTGAAATGCTCTCGTTACTTTTAAAACTCGTTCCAACCGCATTCTTGTTCTGTTGCCGTATTTAATTTAACGGTACTTTGCGTAAAATTCATTTGTATTACAAACAGATTAAACAGATTTGGGTCAGTTTCCTTTTATGTAATTATAATCATTGTTGTCACATTAATTTGTTCCTAGAGCTCGATTTTAACAAGGCTATAAGGTGAATTTAAAGGTATAGAGTCGACTTTTTAATTCATTTTATAATAGAAATATGTTTAAATTAGCTACGCAAGTAGTTTTTTTTATATTTGCATACAAACTCGATTCACACAGAAATACATGAATATTTCAAACGATCTGATTCCTTTTATTTGTACCGATTCTGTCAAACTGGAAATGTCACATAGAAACATAATCCGTGACGATAATTATAATAAGAAGCGATTCGAACCGGTGACCCAATAATACGTCAGTCGCGTCGACGGCTCCATTGTATGCTAACACGTCGACTTTATCATTATTATGTTCTCCAGTGGAAACAAGAATGCCCACGTATGGCAACACTCTTGTATTATAATTACATTCCGAATCAATGCATCATACTATTGAACAGTTAATAGAACGTTGCCCCTTTGTGTCGTTTAATTTGAAGAAGGAAATCGAAAGTAATCGGACTGGCAACTTTCGTAGCGGTTCATTGATAGATTTGTAATTTTATATGGTCTTTATAATGTTTGTTTTAATTTAATAACTAGTTTGTAGCTGCGGTTGTGGGGACATTGAATTTATCATAACGACATTAAGAGCTTTTTATAGTTTTCATTTCTTAAACCAAAATAAGATAGACTTTACTTTTGATTATTGTATGACCAAAAAGAATAAGAATTCAATGTCACCTCACTCATTAGTCAAACTGTTTACGTTACATGAGATAGTAATGGACCACACGAAATAAAATACTTTTCTTCACATCAGCCAAAAAGATCGTAAGTGCGACAATGACAAACACGTCAGTAATTTGATTTGCAGCAATAGTTAACTGTTAACGGATAGGTTATAGGCCGGTCACCCATCCATCATTGTGGAGAAAGCGCGAGGCTTGTATTGAAAAATCTGTTTGTCACGCCGTACTGCTGGGCGACGGCGACGGCGTCCTACAATAATGTGAGCCGTGAAATTCGATACAAGTCAATCGAACATAACAATCATGTGTACGGTACTTTTATTTTGTATAAACTTAAAAAGACTTGTTATTATTATGTTTTTTTTTCTTGAATCCATGTATCAAGTTTAAAACATTTGCTTATATTATTTATGCGGTTATCTGAAATAACAAAATGTGTTATTTAGTTATAATACATATTTAAAATTCTTTTCAAAAATGTCTATAAAGATAGTTGTGTGCGAATGTTAGTATCCTTTGCGGTTTCGTAGAAAGTATGAGTCAAGTCCATTCTCTTTACTCTTTAATAAACAACAACTGGATTCCCAGACAATATCAGAGTATTTTTCTAAACTAGCGTGTTAGGCACTTTTATATTTGAGTCTTTGTGTTTTAATATGATATTGTTGAATTCTTCTATCGTTTACAATGAAAAGCAAAGAAACTGTCAAGGTTTTAGCAGTTACCTACACTAATGATGTAGCTATATCAAGGAGTATATTTGCGGGATTGTGTAATACAAAATCGCGGGTCGTTGATTCATTTATAAAATTCCTTAATCTGTATCAGTGTTAGGCAAGGTGAAGGATGACCGTAATCGGTAAGTATTGATAGATGTTAGATCGGATCGATTCGACATTGACAAACTGCCCCGGCTGTGAGAGATTCAACTCAATTTGGTTGTTGCAAACACTCCAGAGAATTCATTGACAAATTGTTGAATACAAAAAGTTTTTTGCAAATGTATTAGTGTTGGTATACATTTGCATAGTGTTGTTTTTTTTTTAAATATTAGCAGAATTTTTTTGTAAATTTACTAATATTTCTTTTACCATTCCAACTAAGCTTTTGGCTTGTGCTAGTTTGCCGACCCGTGGTCTCCACTCAAGAACTCGTCTACTCCAACGGTTATCGGTTCTTCGGGTTACATGGCCGGCCCATTGCCACTATAATTCATGAAGCTCAATTTAATGTACCTTTATATTCAGCATTTTGTGCATTTATAAAGTTATTTAAAAATAACACTATTAATCAACTATGCAGAATTCATCATACATGTACGTGACATATTAATACATAGAGTATATGCCACCGCCAGTAACGCGCACATCCTTATTTGCCAAGTTACCGGGAGACGGCCGATATTCAGCGTTAGGTTGTGGTACAAGTTAAAAGAGGCTAGTTGAAAAAGTATACTTATATTAAAATCAATACATCTGAGAGAGAGGTGAAACAGGGGGAAGTGAAAGAAAAAATTACAGTCTTGCAACTTATTAAGTATTTATTTGAAAAATTATTGCTATAAAAGTGATACTGGCTTCATTAGTTTTGGATAATATTTTTATGTGTATTTTATAAAATATGCTAACATCTTATATCTTGTTCCTCTCGACCTCGGAGGTTGGCTAATTAACTTTGAACGTCCCGCTCTCCAGGCGCGTCGCGATGGAAACTTTTAACTAAGCTATGTACTATGTTATCATGTATTTATATACAGAGTCGGTCCCTGTGAGCCTCTGAGGACGAAGTTTATACTATCCATTTACTGGGCTAGATTGATTACACGAAAAGTTAGGTTAACTTTGGTTATTGAAGCTTTAAATTATTATTGGTATTCATGGTCTTCATAAGTAAGTGCCTAATTGGGACTGGTCGAAGATATTTTTAGAAAAGTCTTTATCGATAATATTTCATTAAGTTTTTAAATTTGGAATCTGTTTTTACACATGAAATATAATAAAATCTTTGATAACCCATAGATGATTCCCTTTGAACGCATATCTTATAGGAAAAAATAGTAAAAAGTAAAGAATTAAAGTCTTTACAAATCCAAAACAGATATTAAATATTAAATTTCTATAATCTGTCATGCTGGATAGACATCATTAGTATTAAATGCGAGTATACAGGGTGGTCAAGAATGATTAAAAGCAAGTCGACATCTCCACAGGATTTAGCTGAATGATTGATGTGCCGATGTTGGTCAGTGCAGGCGCGGTGCGGTATCGTAATTTTGTGCTTTGATTTGTGAGAGTTGGGACATGGCTGTGGGTGGGCGATTACTTAATACACAGGTGTGGTGTTATGAAGACATTGAACATTGCTCTCTAATTAAAATTTCAATTGCAATGTAATTATTTTAATATTTACCGAATATTTAACAAGATTTTTTATGTTTTTGGTCCTGTCGATCGATGATTATGCCACTGTTTGACTACTTTCAAATTACTTTTCCAATCAAACATAATATTGCGTTATCTGTTAAAAAATGTACAAATATTTAAAAAAAATTAAGATTGTACGCGATTTTCTTTAAACTATTAGCTAAACTTTGCTGCTTGCGTGCGTTGTGCTGCTGTAAAGGTGGAAGTTAGCATTGTCGATCTGAACGCGCTGCACTAGGTCACAATGTCCGTAAGCGTGTAACAGTTACGATTTAAACAGCACGATATCTTGACCTCTATTTAGACAGCGTAATGCAATCACGACACTTATAGTTTCATAATTATATTTATTGGATTTCCAAAAGATAAATAAAAGACCTGCTGTGGCTTATTCATAGTCATAGACTTTTGGGTTATTTTACGACATAAATATAAAATTGTATGAACGGCAGCTACTGACATATTTATATAATAGCTCTTCCTCTATCTCAATTAGTTGAAGTGTAGGGTTGTTTATGGAATATTATACGAGTACACGTAAGAGGTAAAAATGTATCGATCGAGCGATAGTTCTATGCGTGGGTATATTAGGATGGTATTAGGTTTATAAAAGTACGCATGAGGAGGGATGAATGTTGCTTCAGGCGAGAGTATGCTGGACGGTAATTGGCAAGATGTATTGCGGAGCTTCGGTAATAAACGATAATCGGACCCCGGGGACACTCGTCCTCGTGTCGAGCGCCGCGCTTGTCGCACAGGGCTGTCGATATAAATATAACCATCCCACGAAAAGAATTCTATCTCTTATTACCTTTTCATCGGATCTCATTAGATGTGTTACTCTTTTTTCGTGTCTTATTGTTAATTTAGCTTTGTATGGGACAAATGCGGTTGGTATAAATTTATGCTTCACATTACGTTATAATATAGTACATGGAAATAAAAATTATTCAAGGTCTTGTATATACTGTATTATAACAATCCTATCATTTTATTAAGATAAATAACTTTCAAGTGTGACAACCCTGATTAAAAATGACTGCAATAAGTGCACTTAAATCGTGTAGTTGTGGAAATTTACTGACATATTCTTGGTGCATTTTATCATAAGGTGGTCTGTCTATTAACCACTTTTAGAAGATTGAATATTTCACAAGTAACCATTTATTGATAGTAAAAATACATACTACTGTATTTACGTATACTTACGTTGATGATAACGTAGAGGAATAACAAATCATTGTTGCTACACACGCGTACGCACACACGGGTGCCGACAGCCGATCCTGTGTTTAATCCCCGTACTCATTGTTACTGCAATACGGCATTGCGTAAGGTTCCAACCATTCATTCATTAGGATATAACATTTTCATGTGTAAAAGTATAAACCGGAAAAATTTTAAAGAATTTCGTTTGAAAAAAAAATGGATTATAACAATTTTAAAAACTTATTGTAACTTTACTATAGCCAATTTAGTATAGTGTTACTTTGTTATTATAAATATTGGAAAATATTATATATCTGTTCATTGAATGGATCCGGTTGTTTTAAACTGACTTAGACAGATGTAATGTGAGCCTGAGTGAGCCGTGGGAGGTTGGCAGAGGTAATACAAGCTGACAGGAGCCCCTCACCTCGCCGTCTATCGTCACGCTCTCGCTACACATGAGCCAATATCAAGCACACGAATATCGATATTAAATAATGAAATTACAACTAATATACTTCTGTTAACAAGAGATAGAAATTATTATCTATATCTACCTATATCCCTTCAAAGATATGGTCCAATCAGGACTGATCATCGTGACGATCTTTGCATTGAGCGACATGTGTGAGATGATGAAGATATAATAAGATAATGGATGTTCTATTGCAATTTCTTGTACTATCTGAAGCAGGATTTAACTTTATATATAAATATCATAAGTTAAAACACAAAGGGCACGTGAATAAAGAACACAGAAAACAGTATATCGTTATTTGAATTTATTTCAATGATAATCAATTACAATGTATTAAAGTAAAGATGCGCATCGTAAGTACGGCTTACTAGTGGCGATACAGTGCTCTGTTTGGCGATTAGCGAGGCTTAAATCGTGGCTTATCGCCAACTGCCTTATAAGACTCGGGTAAGATACACGAAAGGAGCTAGATAATTAATCACCTAATTTTAAAATCACTAGTCTGAACTAAGAAGTGAATTATATTGAAATTATCAGGGATTTATCTTTTAACTCTATAGCATTTTAAGTAGCATCTAAAACATAGCTTTTCATAACGAGATTAATAGTAAAAGTTGCAAAAGAAACACATTTATTGATTTAATTTTGATACTATCTTGGAACATTTCTATAACAGGCGCAACAAGAGAAACAAAACAAGGTTAGAAGTATGCAGACATAGAAGTAGGAAGTGTTCGTTCGACAAAAGGACAATCTAACGAAACGCCGGCGCCGGACGCGCTCGGATACATATCTTGCACTTACCATCGGCAACACGACGTATACAAAGCCACAATTAACTAATTAACATTTTATAAGAATAAATCAGACAAAATAATGACATTAATAAAAAATGATTGCAAATAAAACGTGGAATAAAATTTCTATGTGTGCTTGGAGTATGTATGTTTTACAATAAAATAAAGTTTGTATAAGTAATAATAATAAATGTAATAAAATTTATGCACGAAAAGCTTTCGAGTTCATTCGGTAGGGGCGCTGATATGGCTCGAGATTAGCTTGATTTGTGTCCAGTTGCTCCCGCCGATGTACTGCGCGCGGACTAAAAAGTAGGACCCTGGTAAACTACGATATTGCGAGCCGTCCAATAAAGTTCCAATCTTGATCGCTTGAACATCGTACTCGCGATCGTCTCTATATTCTAATCTTGGATTTAACTCTGCGGTTTATTTAATAGCATTCTATTGTAACGGACCATGTCTTGGATTGTTCTGCAATACATTCACTGCCTTATTGGTATGCTAATGTGCTGTGTTTATTGATTTTTTTGTTAAATAAAATATATTTCCTACCAATATAGTGGATCTTTAAATTATACTTGGGAAATTTAAGTTTTTGTATTTTATTAAAAAATACTGGTCGCCCGCAACTCCGTCCGCGCGGAATTAAAAAAAAACATAATTAGTAGCATATATGTTCTTCCAGAGTATGTTCTATATGTATGCCAAATTTCACCAAGATCCATTCAGCCGTTCTGAAGATACCTTCAAACAAACATCCATCCATCTAAACATTCGCTTGATTTTAAGTTACTGCTACCTTTTCACGTAGATTATTTTAACAAATAAGATAACAATTCTCTTAACACGCAGACAACAATGGAACATTTAATCGATTAATTGATTAAGAGGAATCGATAATGGACATGAGAATAAAAATCGATGTTTCCCAATACAGTCGCAGCACAAACGAAATATTACAACAGACGTGCTGAGATCATGGGACATCAATTATTCCATCAAGACCCATCAGACAGATCGAATTTTATTAACATCGATGAATGGTATAAATAAAAGAATCATGTTAGGCAACTGCTAATAAAAGTTTGTTGTCTACGTAGTTACTTAAAGCTTTGGCAAATCTACTCTTCCATATAGCAATAGAAAATTAAAATACTAATGAACTTATTACCAAAATAATTCATTTCTACTTTACGCTTTGTATACAAACATATCTTAGAAACCTTGTCTAATAAGAATTCGACCTAATCGAATGACTAATACCACAGTCATATGAAATATTCCGCGTCCAATAACTGGCCACTTTCTTCTTCGTTTATTGTTTCTGAGAAGTAATAAAGCCATTCCATTGCCGAATACGTGGGGATCAAGAATTACGATAAAGTTGGGGCTATTGATTTAATCACTAAACAGTGTATCGAGAAAGTCGAAACCTTTTGATATCCTATCTTTTATAGGTCAATAGTATTAGGTAAAAAAGATAATTAAATATAATTACTAACGTCAGTATACTTGACATCATTCTCAAGACTTGTTAATTTTAAAATATCAATGTTATTAGAAACACAGTAAACTGCTAGAGTTAATATAAAAATAATCTCGAGTAATCAAGTATAAAGGAACCACTCCAAAAATTTATATTTTTCTTAGTCAGTGTTAGTACTTAGTAAATATTTTGGTAAGTAAATTAAAATCAGTGTTTTTAAAAATCTCATCAAAATTGATTCGCAGTTATATCAACATTAATGTAAGACGCTAACTTAATATAATTATTACGAATAAATTCCTAATGAGGAAGTCTTTTACTATGCAATAAAATGGATAAGAACCAAATAGATGCTGTTGTATGGAAGACAAACTGCCTGTGCGATGTGTTGGAGTGCCGCCAAATGATAGATACATGACTAGAGGCGCTGATACATTTTAGTCTTGAAGCTTATTTATTGATTGCCGCATACTTCAAATGCCGACTTTATTGTGTAAAACAAATGATGATATAAAAAGAAAAGTATAGATGAATTGTGATTGATTTAAAAACCGTTGATTTATAATGAATATTAATTTACATATTTGCTAATGTCATGTGAATTGTATGGCCTGTTTTAAAATCTATACGAAAGATTTTTTTTTGTTAAAGATCAAGAATAGAATCAAATAGTTCTCAGATTTTGTTATGGAATTATACGTTTATGGTTCCCTTACTAAATAAATATGAGGTTTAAAACAACTAAAAGAGTTTAAATACAAAAGTACTATTACTT
Organism: Papilio xuthus; assembly: GCF_000836235.2. Lineage (NCBI taxonomy): Eukaryota > Metazoa > Arthropoda > Insecta > Lepidoptera > Papilionidae > Papilio > Papilio xuthus. The sequence continues at coordinate 2,768,798 of NW_013530391.1, forward strand.
CTTTTCTAACATAAATAATTAAATGCTACCAATTTAAAATGGTACAAAATAGTTTAGAAAAGATATGGCCATAAAAGGTTAATTCTAATTTTGTCATAATTTTTGTTGATTCAAATGTGTTTCTAGCTTTAATGCAATCTGCATTAAAGGTATGCATATCAATTCAAGGACAATTTGGTTGCTTCATATTCGCAATACTAATGGAGGTGTCAATGTTTAGATTTATGTGTTTACTGTCTTCAGTAATAAATATCTCGTGCTAAAGCGAAATATCTTTATTCGTCTCAGTGTTGTATATCAAAAGTAATTGCTTTTCGTTGCGAAATAGATGAGTCTTAGCCTTAAGCTGTTGTTACTGGTTTTTATTTCTTATTATTACTTCTCCTTTGTGGAATGTTGGATATTTTTGTATGAATATAAACGAATTGTTTAGTGTGGAACCTAAATTACAATTTGAATGATGTAAAATATGAACCTAAGATTTTGTTTTTAGTTTATTTATTTATTTATTTTTATTTATTTATTTATTTAAAAACTGCATAGCATCATTACAGTATACAACCAATTTGACACTATACACACTTTACATAACAGTTTACACGATAACATATTTTATAATAACAGTAAATAACATATAACAATGATAAATAAAAAGAAAAAAAATACATATAATACAGTGCAAGAATATATAAACGCGTAACTAAACATCAATATTCAAACGGCTTCCACACATCTGTACGCAGCCTCTGTGAATTTCGACTCGCTGCAACTAAATAAATCTATATCTCTAGATATGATATTGAGAAGCCGTATAGCCCGCACTATAGAAGCATTTTCCAATAACTTCGTCCTAGCGGTGGGCTCGAGAAACAATGGCGGGCGGCGGCGCACCTGAACCACGCAGTCAGGGACACGCAGCCGCAGCGCTGCAAGCACGGCTGGCTGGCACACCGCGCCGCGCAGGACGCGCCATACGCCGCGCACGAGGGCCACGTCCCTACGCACTCGCAACGTGCTGTATCCGACCATGCCATTCACAAATAAACTCGGGTACATTAACGGGAAGCAAGGATAAACTCCGTACTGTTTGTAATACAGGAAACGCGTAAACTTATTTTGAATTCTTTCTACCATCAGTTATTTTTACAGTAAAGTAATTTGCCTCCGTCGGTAGCTCAGGGGTCAAGTACTTGACTTGCAATCTGCAGATCCTGGGTTCGAATCCCGCTTTGTACCAATGTGTTTTTCCATTTACGATTTACATATGTACATTTATCCGACGTTCTTACGGTGAAGGAAAACATCTTGACGCAACCTGCACATATCTGAGAAGAAATTCAAAGATATGTGTGAAATCAACCAACCCCCACTTTGCCAGCGTGGTTGACTATGGCCTAGTCACCCTTAACTTAGGGTAGGCTCCGAGCCCCTCGGTGGAGACGTATAGTAAGCTGATGATGATGAATTTGCCTCCAATTTATTTCTAGATTAGTACTTATAAAACGTAAAATTTATTACTACAAAAGATTTTTGAATGTGCTCGTATTATTATATTATTCACACTTATATTATCATGAAGATCCATCATGTCCTAAATGTGATAATGGATGTAAACCTGCGTACCCTGGGGATCGGATGGGAACGCGCGGGGCCGAATTCATCGCGTCTTCCTTCCGCTAGGGGGCGACACAGCGGCTCGATGTGGGGGCCATTTGTCACGCGAATATTTGTTGACGTCGTTCAAAGTGGCAGCATTCTACCCTTGAAATGTTCTTGTTTATTTACTAATTTTGACTTTGGTAACTTTCATTTTAGAGTAATGCATGAAATTCTATTAGAGTTACGACTTTGTTTTGTTGAAAATGTAGACGAATGGCGCCAACCTTCTATTTAAAAGGAAATTTATAATTAAGATCTGACATACAACTTCATGAATTAGTTAACTGTGAAATAAATTTAAGTAGTTTATTTTAAAAGACTAATTCCATAAAACTAGACACTAAAAATGTAATTGGCCTTTACTATTCAAACTGTTTGTATTATTATAAGTATAATTTACTTTTATAGGTTTCAAATCGCGGTACTTAAAAAAACATTTGCGTGGCTGAATATGCAACTGTCAATCTTAGTTAATATTTGCACAATCACGTACAAGTAGTTTTTAATTTGCAATCGTATTTTATTTGCGCAGTCGATCTGTCATCGCGCTGTGCAGTGCCGTGCTGGCTGACCGTGTTGGGACATCATTAATTACATTCTATCATCGCTATTTCAACACTTGGCTAGATAAAATCAATCATTCTAATACCTCAAGATGATTAATAAAAAATCTAGATAACTTTTGACTGCAATACGACCGAAAATTATTACTTATTCAGCTGGATGACAAACAGTGGGTCTTTGCCTCTGATACAAAAAAAATATTAAATTCAGATTCATTAACGCGGAATAAGCTATCACATACACGATTATATAGAAAAAAAATGACATCTTTGCCAGAATTAAATCTTTTTTATTTTATTTTAGTGTATACTTTTACGTGCATACGTTAAGTTACTGTAACATTTAAAATTAAATCTGCAAAATTAAACATTGATTTTCACGCAGAGCTCTTGTTAACTTAGGTTGCGTGAAAATTAAATGTAAGCGGCAGGATAAGTCAGGATAGTAGAACTGTATTACAACCCGACCTCGATGGCTAATGCGTGTAATATTTTAATTACGTTTAACATGAAAAATACTTTCCCAGTTTTAACAAAAATCATACCTACGTATATAATATATAGAAAACGGTATGGCATTTGTGGTGTTAACACGTTTTTCTTGACCTATTGCTGCTGATCTCGTTATGGGCAAATGCTTTTAATTATCTTTTTCATTGCTTTTACTTATAAATGAACTAATTTCAAGAAAAGTTCAATTTAAAGATTTAACACAAATTACCTGCAGAAAATTAATATCCGACATTAATATTAATAAACGGTAAATTTAATTTCACTCGCATTAGAATTAAAATGTTTTTTTTTTAGATCTCATTAGTGCCATGAAACTTAGGCCTAGATATTTGTAATGGGCGCCTCGATCGCAAATTAATTGTTTGTCCGCTTTACAACGCGGCCTAGATATGCTATCGGTATGCGAGGTGATGAATTAACACGGCAGTGTATCGCGCCACTGTCTTATCTGTCAATGTTTGTAGCTTAACGATAATTTATCGATTCAAAGCTCGATGTTAGTCGTTGCCATGGTGAAATAAAAACAAACATAATCAATTAATTCAAGTATGAAAGTGTATGACAGTATTTACATTTTTGATAAATTTATTACGTTAAGATTTATTTTATGTCAATTTATTTTAGTGGAGACCCACCTTTATAATTCCGTGTTAGGCACGATAAGGTTGTCCTAGCTTTCAATACAGCGCGTTTGTTCTATCAGAAGTATTAATAAGAGCGAATGGACTGAGATAAATTGGGCTAGCGTTGTGCCAGCCCTGACTTTCGTTCCAGCAACCGTTAACAATGGCTTATGTAAATTCATCATTACCATACGCGGCTTATCGCCCGCCGATACCATCTCATAGTGTTCCCGGTATTTATGTATTTGACACTTCAGGTGTAGAGTAAACCACTTACAGAAGCGACGTTAACACTCAGATAGTTTCTTGAATTTAAATAGGCTTTTGTGCGTTTTGGTTTCTGTAAGGAAGCTAGCAAATCTAGTAAAGAATCCACATGTGGTGTCTGTGTAGTAAATACGTTTCTGTAGGATAAAAAACTAAATATATGTATATATTTCAATCTTTTTATTTAGATTTTTGCAATTCATGAAAATTTCGTTGTATTCAGCGTTCAATTCCATATAAAGCGCACAATAAAATTATGCAAGCTCTCGCGATTATGAATGCCCAGGAAAATCCAGCTCCCATCTAAAATCTAGGGCTCAATCTCGACGACCTATTACGCCAGTTGTATCATCGGGCTGTAACCACTTTCACCTTTCTGCTTGTAAGTAGGTTTTAATGCTGCGCGCTCGATTCTAGCGTTGCTAATAACTGGATATACTGGCCGGTAAGAGTTGTATTTCGAGAATTTAAAAGTAAAACGATTTATACCTTGTTTAAATATAGAATGAGAATTGAAGTAACACTTTTTAGTTGTAATTTCACCACAGTTAAGTAGTGTAATTTACATGTAATTATTGAGACCGAATATTTGGAATAAAAGCTACCAAAGACGCTTGTGTGTGTTTCCTAATTCCCTCTAGAGTTGACTTAATCAAAGCTTTTTCAAACAGAAAGTTCGAAGTCAAATTCCAATTTGCAAAGCGCGGCAAACGTCAATCTGGCGATATTCGGTTTAATTGCGTCAAAATACGACTTAAAAGCGGTACTAAATTCCGAAGCTTAAAACAATGTTTCGCAGCTGAGTTACGAGGCCGGTCATTAGGCAGGAATAACGTAATAACAATAAAGCATTACACAGCCGCTGTAGGACTGTCCGGCTATACGTTTGTCCCCGCCGGCTGCTCAAAATATCCGAGTTGGATTACATGGCGGTACAACGAAACTGCAGATATTAATTACGCTAATCGCATCGATAGTTCTTTTGAAGTTCAATTTTCGTAATTACGACCTTTTTGCGAAGTGTCACTTGACGGTTGCTAGAATGAACTGTTTCGTTATAATTGAAAAATAAACCATTATCATGTAATTAAAGAACAATTTGTTGCAGTAAATTACGCGAACAAACAATTTTTTACGAACGAATTCGTCATTGTTACTCTCCAGTGAATTCGGAAGCTGATAAATTATACAACTATATTGCTTGTGATCGGATAAAATTATAGTTTCTGTTTAATTTTCTTTATGAAAATGTATATTTTGGAAACATAATTTAATTCTTTAAAAAATTAAAAATAAACGGAGACTGGGGCCTGGGATTGGTAGACAAACACGTTGTCATTTTTGAGACTTAATAACTTCTACTTTAGATGTCTTATTTTTTAGTAATATTGTAAATGCGTATGTTTAGGTGGATGGATGGATGTTTGTATGAAGGTATCTCCAGAACAGCTGAGCGGATTCTACAAAAATGCAGAAGATAGTCTGGAAGAACACATAGGCTTCTAATTAAGTTTCTTTTTTAATTCCGCGCGTATGGAGTCGCGGGCGATAGCTAGTTTTACGTACGATGCTACGATATTAGATTTTTCTCTAAAATCGTAGCTATATGAAACTAAATTCTTGAACAAAAGTTGCGGACAACAAAGTCTATTGATAGCATCAACCTATTGACCTGAAGCGTTCGAAGAATTCCTCCAATGCAACTTCGCAATACGTGATTCCATCAAAATAACTGATACGAACTGATTCGAACATATAAAAAAATCTAAATTTTTTTAAGAATGGGGTATCAAGCGATTATTTAAAAGAAATATGTCGATCTACGGTATTTGTTAGAAAGAAATTAATCGGTTGACTGAGTTCGGTATTACTGTAGCTGTTTTAATATCAATTTTCCGCCCCGGGGCTTGGATTTTCTTTGGAATTGACTTTATGACAATCGATTGCAGATTATTGACTGAATCGGAAATATTTCTTTAGCAAATAGATTATTTTGTTGGCACAATGTTAGTATAGCTAAAGCAATGATAGTCAAATAATCTGTGGTTATAAATAGTCAACATTTCTGGACAAAATTTATGTTCCATTCACTCTTAGAGTTTGTTTAGACAGACCAGGGTAGAGAGCAATTTTTTTTTATCGCAAATGAAATTGAGCTTTATATTATTTCATTAACAAGGTTTCATTTTACTTTGCATGTTTTTATTGCTATTGGACACTTCCAAAAATACTAACTAATAGTCACTTTTAAAAATTACACGACCTAAAAAGACTCAAAAAGTAAAATTGAACTTTGTTACAATTGAATAAATTCTAATTTTATGTGATAAAAATCTGCTCTACTTTCCTAGTCTTTGTGAATCATTAATGACCCTTATGGTGATGTTTTGTCAAATAAAATAATTTAATAATTAATTTATTCCAATTTAAGTTTGTTAAATTATCACTGCTATTGTTGACATCATTGAAAATAATTTTATGATAATCCACGCAACAAGTTTTTATCATTGCCAATATCGAATGTAAACTAGATAATATGTAAATTTGAATATCTCTAACCTGATCTGAAGCCTTGATTTTCTTTATATCTAGCATTCAGATAAAAATTTAATAAAGTTATATCATTTTTTGACAGTAATTTTAGACATAAAAATAAATATTAGTATTATTAATAAATTGTTTTAATTTTTCATGTCTTTCATTGAGACCTTAAATCTTATACCTCAAGGTCATATCCTCCTTAAAATTTAATACGAAAAATAATAAATAAATATAACGTATGTGTAATTAAAACTTACTTTCCTTGTAAACTATGATTGTAGAAGCTATCAGAGCGAACATTGATTAGAAAATCTAACTAAGGCTAATCTAAATAAGATATCACAACGGTCGACAGTTGGAGATTGCGAGTGTGGTCGCCAGAGGGCGTTCAGAGCAAACCACAGACTAACGAAGTATCATCGGAATGATAATGCCATCGGGAAGGCACGATGTCGTGACACTCGCCCAACGCTTACCTAGGTATACCATTAGACTTTTTATCTAGGATTTCTGTTAGTCGCCTTCATGTGATTTAATGAAATAACGACCACCAGAGCGTGACTGTGTTTTATTGTTTATAAATGATTAGTATTCGATATTACTTTGATAGAATTAAAAGCTAATAAAAATTAGTTTAACAGTGGTAGAGCGAGCTTTAACATCTTCGCACGCATTGACCCGGTACGCCCGGTGAAATGGCACGACCACACAGAAGAGGAAGCAATTCCGCGTTTCGTCTGATGAGTGTGCGTCTCGGAGGTCTAATTTAGTTCTGTTTCCCTCCCTACCCCTTTTTCTTATAAGGAAAGGATGGGAAGTAGAAGTGGACTTTCCGGATGAGAGGATGCATGGAAAGGGAAAATATTTTCTTTCTTTGCATCCTCTTCTCCATCGATTAAAGGTAAGCAACGCATATGCGGTTGCGTATGTCTATGGGCAACGGTCACTTCGCTATTTCAGCGATTTCGGGTGGCCTCTCGCTCGTTTGCCACCTTATGATATAAAAAAAAATAGTAATTATTAGAAAGAAATTGTGCTCATGATTCTCTTATATCACTTTACCATTATGCACTGATGATGAAAATTATTATATTGTAAACAAAGTTAAGTTCTAGGTTATCGTTATAAAAATACCTATTAATGATAGACTGATTTAATTTTATATTGAGTTGAATCTGACGAAAAAAGATTAAATTTTATTTGATCTCGTAAGATGTACGACATAAACTAGTTAACAATAGTAGGTAATGAAAGAGGGTGATATAAAAGTTTTTACAAGGGTGAGTGATGTGGGACGCGAGGCCTATTAGCCCGCGGAATTCGGGCGCTATTCAAGGTCCTCATTAGTCATACACGTGAGGCAGGATTTACAATTTCCACGTCTTATTTTCGAGCCCGTTTTCTTAGTTCTCGAGAATTATTGTAATGAATATCTTTCAATAAAGCCCATAGATTTGGCAATCTTAACTTCGTATTTTAAAGTCTGTTATACTAGACTGTCTGCTGCATTTAGATTTGTTTAGTACTTAAACTATACGTTAATGGAGATTTCTCATACTTAAACTATACTAAGGGTCGTAGTAACCCAATTAACGACTGGAACAACGAGTGCGGCAGTAAATTATAAGTAATTATTATTTCTTAATTGCAAAAGTATTTGGATTTATCAAACTGATCAAGGTTGACTGGGTTGAATGAACATAATACTTGTATGAAATATCGCAACAAAAAATGATTGACACTGATAGTAATTAAAAGTATGGAAGTTTGTAAGATGACGTGTGTTTTTTTTAAACAAGCGAATGGGAAAAAATATAACATCAGATAATAATACAATAAAAAAAACTCTTGTTCTAAGAACAAAAGTTTTTTTTGGTTTCCATACAATTATACATTATAATAACATTATTGTAAGTTGAATGATTTGATAATAGCAAGTTCTTAGTATATGGTAAGGTTCAGTGAACTTAATTTGCGACCGGGTTTTTTTTTTGAAGATTGTACTACACCAGCCTTTCATAGTTTCAAGTCAATAGTCAACCAACGTGTTTTCATTATGATGATAACGAAAAAGGAAAGAACAAAGGTTTCAAATCTATTTAAAGGCAAATATTCTTTAATTTCTACATTTTTAATCTATTTCAATTAACAATGAAATCAACAGTTTAATATGAAGTGGATTTCTTATAAGAGGCTCGCTATTTTATACAATGTAAGGTTCAGTAATAAAAATTCTCGAAACATAATAATGACGTAGGCGAAACAACAATTTGAACCGCCAAATATTATTAAAATTACTCTAGGATACTGCAAACCACTTATTACCAACATAAAAAAAATAACGTGACCATAAAAAGTTATTTTAATCTGTTACATCGTAATAAAGACAAAATTGATACGTGGGAAGTTGCTGTTAATTGGTTATAGGATTTTGACAAGCCACCTACATTATATAGGTGAATAACGTTATAAAATTACTGGCAGAAGTTGCACTTACTGCGTGTTTCTGAGACCAAAATATGAGTATAAAACATATTGTCATACCTGTCTTTGACAAAACAGACATAATAATTAAAATAATTCGTAAACCATTATGTGATAAACTTAATACCAGGAAGTTAAAGGTAATTCTTTTAAAAATAACTTAAGTTAACTCATCACAAATTTCCATTCCGAGGAAGTTTTTAATCATAAAAAATTAATAACCCCGCACTCAGTTTACATACGTCCGAATTTACTGAGCAAGATCTCGATGAAACCAATCTTTAAAATATATGTTTATGTAATAAGTTTTATTACCATTGCTGAAGGTTTAAAATAGGATGGCAATATGCAGAAAGGCGGTAAATAGATTATTGTGAAGGTCAGTTGGACCACAGAAGTTCCAAACTTGGATAGACATCCAATTAACAAGCAGTCGCTTTGTGGGCCAGCTTTGATTTATTCCGCGTCGCAATTCTGTTGGATTTGCAAATACCACTAACTATGTAATCATTTTCAATTGAATACAAAGAAGGAATTTCAATTGTCAATGCGATTAAAAAACTAATATTATATCGAAGATTTACATTTAGTACGAAAGGCTTTATCTGATCAAATAAAGTATTAGGTATTTCTAGGTCTGTTTCATCTTAGTTATGTTAAAGGATATATATGAAGTACCTCTATATCAGTATTGTTTATAGCATATTGCTTATTTTACGTTTAGGAATACGGATTTCCATCCGAACGAGCATTGTATTGTGTTTCGGAATATATACATAAATTATCTGTGAATATTTGATGCCGGAACTCGGAACATTGGGTATATTAGAGTATTCAAATATCTTCATGAAGAAATAAACTAGCAATTTTCCTTTTATTCTTTTTCTTATTAATATTTGTTTCATGTGTACGTGAAACAAACGTTAATAAATAAGTTTATGTTGGTTTTCGTGATACTTTTGTGTGAAAATATAGTTCAGTTTAAGATCCGGTTTGCTATTACTTGCTACAGTTATATTGCAGTTTGTGTACAGATCACGATTCAATAATCGATTCAGTTAGGAGTGCATGACAAATCTTTGATTCCCGTTCAATTCGCTAAAACAACACGGAAATGGATAATTAGAGCATTTATTATTTCTGATTTACGATAAAAGTGTCAGATGAACAGTTTTATACAAAACATCTGTGCTTACACAGGTTTTTATCGTCAGCTTCTATTAAAATATTCATGCTATAATTTAAGAAAGGCTTTAACTTTCGTGGGAAATAATAAACTAATTAATCAATAAAGTATGTTATAGATAAAAAAATATCAATAGAATTAGATTGTATTTATTGTTATTTCACAACTAAAAAGTAATTAATAGAAGTCGTATAACGCACATATATAAATTATAAAGGCACGTACACACACGCTCGCCACTCACAAATCACCAAGTGGTGTTTAAGACAAGAAGACGTGACGAAATGAAAAGCACGCGAGGGTTGTTACAGCCCCACTGAGCCCTACACACTGAGGGCCACTCGACAACCTCGCCAGTGCTTGCGGTGAATCCTGAAGATTGTGCGAGCTTTTTGGGCGTACCAGCAACTTGTCATATGAATCTGACATCTGAGAATTACAAGAGTCCGACACAATAGTGTCGGAGATAAAACACGTCTGTATAAAGTTATTTTTGTTTTTATTTTGTAGACTATAAAAATTGTGTTTCCTTGTAAAATAAAAAAAAATATTCTTTTAAATTTTTATATCAAGTCAATAGATAAAAAATACGACATTAACATTTAAACCTAAAAATAACTAGATTTGTTTTACCTTTATTTAAAGAGTTTCCTTTTTATGAACTTGAATTGAAACACAACTCGAATAAAACTGACTACGCGCACTGGAATTAACTCGTGTAATATACAAAAAATCTAGACGTACGGTCTAGGTCCCCACTAGCTGCATTGCACATGCCGTGCAGTGAATTTGTCCGTTGCAAAACCGTTGCGACTTCGATTAAAGCACGTCACTATAAAATGTAAATTGTCGGAGCGGCTCTTTTCCTGTTCTCAATTGATTCAAATCAATTCGCCGAAAGAGGCCACCATTGCTAACCATGTTGTAACTACGTTAATAAGATAATCTATACTAAGTTTAATCATTAGAGATTAACTGTCGTTTAATGATTGCTTGATTATCTTAGTGTAGATATTTCATAATTAATGTTCTGTTAAATTTTTAATATGGCTTTAATTTTTTAAATAACAATTCACAACAACAGTTTTTTGACGGAAAATAAATTCTCTGATACAACATAAAATGTCACAAACCGTGTCAAGGTCTACGTGAAATTTAAATGAAGTTGCGCGCTCTTAATTTATAATCGAATGAAATTATATCCAATAATTCTTTTAAATATATTTAAAAAAGGTTAATTTACTAGTTGTAAATCACAGGATTACATGGTGTAAAACGATAAACAAGTAAATCGTCAACTGCTTTCAGGGCTAACTATCAAAATCTACAACAATCAGCAGTTACTATGGGCTTAACAAGGGTGAGATGGTAAAGAGGGAAAAAAGTAGATGTCGAGTTTATACTCTGCATTCAATTTTAAATTGGATGATATTCGATAACATATTTTTTTACGTCCCGCAAGGATTTCTGATATTTCTTTCATATTGAAAATTCCCTTGTTTATGCGCATTTTATTTAAATTAAAAATGATAAGTAAGTGCTGTAAGTTAAATGTAGCTAATATGAAATAAAATGACATAATAAAGATGAGTTTACATTGTTGCGAGCAAGGTCACAGCTTACCTGAATAACAATGGAGGTGATGTCTTCCGCTCATTATCATACCAAGGTGAAGATCGTCATATTATCTCCAATTTGTATATTATTTATATGAGTTTTATAAGACACTGTATTTGTAATTTACATAAATTTATAAATATTTAATGCACTTTATGCTTATGATTAAAAAAGAGCACAAAAACTAGAATTTCGCGATTCATATTTTTTCACTTTTATATTTACAATATTTTTATTAAGTTTTTGCTGGCAATATGCAAATATTAAGGAAGACTGTTCTGAATTATTTTTAACTCTTCATTGTCTATTATTATTGTGAATTAGATCTTTTGCGTCATAGATTAGTTCTACTTTAAGTAAAAAAAAGTTTAATAAAAAAATCCTTTCGTAAGCGATTAAATCAAAAGAGCCAATCGTAGTGCGCAATGAAACGAAACTTTTTAAATTTTGATCAAATCTCGTTGCGTAAAGCTTAAAACCTGAGATAGATATCCGTAGATAGGTTATATAAAGTGCCGTGAGCAATGCGCATATGTCTTCGTGCCGTGAGACTCGACCGTGTGACTGCCAACTTGCATTCGTTTACTTATATCTAGGTTAGAACACGGTTTGTTCCTCGGTTTGTCCACACAGTAGCCACAGGCTTGGGTTGATATCAAAAGACCTTGAATCTGATTTCATATTTCGTGAAGAAAGTCTTCTTCTTCTTCGTCTTCCTTTCCAAAGGCAAAAATATAATATTAGTATAGACCAAAAGTGTCATTGAATATTTACAAAAGCATAGTAGGATATATATATGAACTTGTTTAAAACTGTTTTGAAATATTTAGTTTCATTCATAAAAGGCGTAAAAGTAAAAGGGCCAGGTGGCATTGTGAATGAGTCGCGCGTTGTGCAACGCGCACGTGTGCCCGTCGCGCGAGCTGACGTGTGCGGTAATCTCACATTGATATTCAGACTACATGTTTAAATAACTTACAATTTGAAAGCAATCCTGATCGCCTTAAGGTAAAGAGTGCTTGCAGAATCCGCATTCTTGATAACGTGTACTTATAGCGCTGATCAACGGTTGACTAGTTCAGAGATGCAATGTGTTTGTCAGTCATGCGCAGGCGCATATCTATTGACGTAACTAATATTTGACAAAAATTACGAAATAAGACTAAAATCTACTAATTTATTACTCATTAGCTGTTGCCCACGGCTGCGTACCCGCGGGTTAAAAAAAATCTTAATTCTGTGCCAAATTTCATCAAGATCCGTTGAGTCGTTCCTTGTGATGCTTCTAACAAACATCCATCCATCTATCGCATTTATAATATTAGTAAGATTCATTGTAAAATACATAATTGTACTTTCATTTTTTCTCGTATTATAATGATGGTCTTCTTTAGCAAGACAACTTTGTTTGCAAAGTTAAATCTACAACGTATTAATAACTACTACATCCTATTGCTATGCAATAAATTTATCTTGGATCTATCCAAGTTTCTATGCAGCTGTTACTGATGTACGTTTTAAGATTGTTTATTTTATGATTCCGTCAGCTTTAAAAGCTATCACAATGTGTCTAGGCCATAAATTATTTAGCTTGTTACGAAGCTGTTCATATATTATTTAAAGCTATGATTAACTGAAATGTAAAATATATATTTCTGTATTTATTTATAGCTCATTCCATCTTTGCTAGCGACGAAATATAAATAAAAATTAAATGTAGTTCAAACTACTGACTGATAAAAACTATTTTATTGAAAAAATAGTTTAGTAGTTTCTTAGTTACCAACTACTGCTATAAGTAAATTGTAATTAGGAATTTTTACATTTGGCTTATGTATTATATAATTTTATGAAGAAATAAATATTGTTAACAGGGCTCTTTAAACTCTTAAATGTCTCTTAAATTACAAACTCAATTTTTTTTACCAATTTTCTGCTGATGACAAAAGTTCCTCCTCGATTCATTAATTAGTTCGAAACAAAGTAAAGTACGATTCAGGCGATTTTGCGCCTCAAATTTTTAATAAAGCAAAACTAATTAATATCTGAAGTTGTTGAGCAGACCGTGAATTTTCCAAACAAATAATATCAAAGCGGAGAGTTTAATTTAAAATGTTTGCCTAAAAAAAGGAATCTACGTAGTTACAATTGTTATCTTAGATATACGTAGTACAGTTTGTTCCTAATAGGTTTCTGAACCACTAAACAGATTGTGCTGAAATAGAACTAGACAATACTAGTGGTCACCCGCGACTTCGTCCGCGCGGAATTAAATAAAAACATCACTAACCTATGTGTTCTTCCAGACTACGTTCTATATGTATGCCAAATTTCGCAGAGATCCGTTCATCCGTTCTGGAGATTCCTTCAAACAATCATCCATCTATCCATCTAAATATTCGGATTTACAATATTAGTAAGAAGTAAGATTAATAATATTTATAATGTTATTGCGTTTTAAATCTAACAATCGTTAAATGAACTTTGTCCGTAGGTCATTTGTCGTTCCAATAAAGATTTGTATGTATTTTGAAGTATTACCTTTTGTTCAGGAATAGTAAACACAGTTCGAAGTCCCGGACGACCTGATTCGCCTTGTTCAGTATGCATTAAATGCAAATAGAATTTCGCCGAGCTCAACGTAAATATTTGAGCCTTCAGTTAAAATATGGAAAACTTGTTATCAAACTGCGGTTAGCGTTCGAATGTTGAATTTAAAGTTTAGTGAAAAACTCCAACTAGCAATTTAATATTTGAAATCCTCAGATAGGTAACATACAGTATAATTTATCTAGTTTTAAGTTAATCTGTCAGACAACCCAATAAAAAATAAATACTAAAATTCTTTCCCTCAATATTACTTAAAAATTAACGTAAATCATATTAAGTTAGGTTCAATAATAATAACAGCCAATATTAAATTTTTTAAGTAAATTATAATATTTTCACTTAAACTTTGCAACAGAGTTGGAGGCTGCGGCGCTGAGATAATGAACGTAGACGTACAGCCTGTCTTCTAAGTTACCAGTACCGTCCTCAACGACTCAATGTTCATGAATTAATTATTTACATTAGTCACTTATTCACTTTAAATTGGTGAAATACTAAAGAAGCATTAGCTTTTGACTTACAACTATTCTGAGATGTTTTAAAGCAAACAAAAAGAAAAGAAAGGAGAAAAAGGGCAAACGAGTATAATGTACTTAGGTCATTCCTTTCGCTACTCTTTCTAGATACTGAATACTTTATGTATTGTTTTTATAAGAAGTCCCATACATTTTTAAAATTCAAAGCGCCAATATCCTAATGCTTAAAGAGTACAGGCTACCGTACTTGCGGTCGTGAGTTCGAATTCAGTCATGAAAGTAACATGTTGAACCTTATTCAAGTCAATTTGATATGATTACAAAAATATAAGTACTTATATTACTTTTAATAGTTAGCTAATCATAAAAAAAGTTTGAATATAAACATTGTTTGGACACAATCCTTCATACAAACCTAGTTTTGTGAAGTCTTCTTAAACACAATAGCATTGTTACTTATGCAACCGTCTTAAATGTATCACGTGTACTGTACGGACATTTGCTACCTCATTAGTATGAATTTCAACCTTGAATGAATTCTTTGTGCCGTACCAAGTATTGTTAAAAGAAATCTTGAAGCGTGTTAAATTTATTGAATAAGACATTTGTTAATAAATATGTAACGCCTATTTGTAAAGTTATTTATTAAAAGTTTTGTAATTCATTTAATATGAATGGTTAGGAAACGAATTTCAGTCTTTTTGGTTTGCGCAAGAAACACTATTTCGAAAATCATGACGTTTACAATTGGCGGGAACTTGAACTTGAATTAGAAAATACCAGACTTCGTGTAAGCAAATATAATTTAAAGGTTCGTATGAAATGAACATGTACACATAAAAGTAATTTATTTTTATATATAAAATACACAATGGGTATTGCGCAAACTGTATTCAAACTTCCCAAGAGACTGATGCAATCTTGTAAATTAAAATCTCATTGTACAACGCCCTAGTATCAAGGTATTCTTATAAAGCGCACTTATAGACGCATTCGCTAATCTTATTTAAATCAAAGGTAAGCTTCATACGCGTGACATGTAGCAGGGATGATTAGAATACGAAGTTAAACGAGCGTTGTCTATTATTTATAGAAACTCCTTGTGTATTATTTAAAGTTATTAAATCTTACTAATATTATAAATGCGATTGTTTGGCTAAGATGTTTGTTAGAAGGTATCTCCAACAGAGCTGCATGAATCTTGTTGAAATTTGGCGTAGATGTAGAACACAGACTGGAAGAAGACAACGGCTACTAATTAAGACTTTAATTCCGCGCGGACGGAATCGCGGGCGATAGCTAGTGGTGGAAAGATACATTTCATATAATAACGAGGGATATAAAAATTCTGAATTAGTAATTATAAAATGAAAAGAAAAGAATGTCATCAAATAAAATGCGTGAGCTTTTACCAATGTGTTTAGTTACTTAAAGCTCTTGTGGGAATTCGAGCCGTATTACATTATCATTGCGGTCGTGTGGACTCAGCCTTATGTGGGTCATGTCGCATTAAGCCTCGTATGAAATTACCCTTATTTAGGACATGCTATTTAACGATTAACAAGCTTGTTCAGTTATGTTTAATTTAAGTAGTGTATTATGAAATTTTCTAAATTAATATATGTAGTAAATAGAAAACAATTGACAGTGGAAGCATCTAGTGCAACGAGCCACGGCACTTACTTGATGACCACGACCAGTCTGGCAAGACTACAAGGATTGATAAGACACCAAATAACATTGCAATGGAATTAAATACAAAACTATTTAGTAACTACAGTAATACAACTAGGATCTGTAAGAAAATAACGAAAACATTACAAAATTCTTGATCAATATAAAGTTACAAACAAACAATGAAAATAAACCTACAAAAACTACTAACGGTTTACGCTTATTAAATTCCTTTGGTAATTATTTTCGCTCAGAACATTAGGTACGGATAGGGCCGGTGTTTTCCGCTCTTTGTTGGTCGACACGAAGACAATAAGTAGCCATTGTAGAAATCCCAGTGGCACAAACGCGACAGCGGGTGAGTCTCACAAATTGACATAATCTCGTGTATCTCTCGGATAAGGAGTATAGTTTGTTCCCGATTGTTTACTCTGTGGTCACGGTTGCTTGGACATGCGTAACAATGGTGTACGCAACAACATAATACTGCAATAACTTTTTTAATTGCAATCATATTGAGTAGGTCTGAGAATCGGCCAACATCTATTTTTAATCCCGCGCGGACGGAGTGGCGGGCGACAGCTAGTAATAAATTAAAAAGCTATGTGTTAAATTAAGTTAGATGAATAAAAATAAAATGTTTTTATGTAATCGTTAAAATCTTGTAATTTATATGCTTGTATGAAAATAAAACTAAATTAGTAGCATACGTATTCTTCCTGACTATGTTCTGCATGTATGGTTCATTTCAGCAAGATCCATACAGCATTTCTGGAGATAAATTCAAACAAACATCCATCCAAATATTCGTATTTATAATATTAGTATGATAATAGCTAAAAATAACTTAAGTTTCGGAAACATAAATGTGAGTCAATTCAAGACCTTCTTAAAACAGGTTGTATATAGGTAAATGATAAGTAATTACTTTCCAACTATGTACATATGTATATCAGTAGACGAAAACGTTTATCTTATACGCTTAAGAAATAAGCAAGAGTTTCAAGTTAATCCACTTAAGTAATTAAGTGACTATACTAATATAACTAATTGCTTAATACTTTATAGTAGATTTTAGCGCGTCCTACTTTCCGTTTCCGATCACATTTATTTTAGTAAGCTTAACAAGAGATACAAAATTTAGATCTGGCGACATAAATATCAAAATTTCGTTACATCAAATTAATGTAACAAAATAAGGGCTTAATAAAAATTTGCCTTAAAAATAATTTTCCTGTACTAATTATAACAATAGTTTAGTCAAACAGCTTATTTAAATTAGTTGAACTACAGACTCACATTAACTAAATGTCGCCCGCGATTCCATTCGCGTGGAATTAAAAAAAAACTTAATTAGTAGCCTATATGTTCTTCCATGCTATAATCTACATGTTTTTGCCTAATCAATAATTAACAAACAAATTTGCAATCATAAACAATATTAACCATTTCCATATCCATTTCCCGATTAAATTATATTTTCAATACCAATTAATTTGATTAAAAGCAAACAGTTAATATTAAACGCTTCGACAATTGTAGCGCATTATCTGGAAACTCATTAAAAATTGTCGCAACAAAATGGCGGCTTGTAATAAAGCATAAAGTTTGTTCGGCCAGTTAGCGCATTGCTTCGATGATTGCTCGATCAATTAAAAGTTGCTTATTTGGACCCTTAGTCGCACCAGTTCTTTAACGAGATCCAGTTATTTAAGCGCCTTAAGATTTCATAACATTGTTGTTCTTAATAAAGATCATAAGATATGTTTGAATGTTATTCGAACATTTAGTGAGTAAGCTAAGGAAAATGTATTATTCATTAAACAAGTTTGATTCAAGTTTTATCTGTTGTATAAAGTAATAAATACGATTGGATTAGCGGAGCTTTGAAATATATTTACATGTTAACTGTCGCTCGCGACTCTGTCCGCGCGGAATTAAAAAAAAAACTTAATAGGTAGCCTATGTATTCTTCCAGACTATGGTCTATATGAGTGCCAAATTTCATAAAAATCAGTTGAGTCTTTCCGCAGATACCTTCAAACAAACATCCATCTATATAAACTTTCGCATTTATAATTTCAATATATTATAAATATTCTGGTCTATGTCCAAATAAAGACATTTTGTGATGATGATTAGTATTTTATTTTACATTTAACTTATTTCATTTGCATTTTTTTTTCATTAATATAAATATGATCAGTTTTTTAAATAATATTTTCCAATTTATATCCTTTTAGTATTTTCTTTTAAAAGGGAAATAAGCAATTTATGTGAAACGTAGAACAATATCCGATCCGATACGAGCACGCGAATGGTGTCCCCGGGGAATAATAGAAAATATTTTTAAAGAACGCAACAAGTGGAGAGATTCAATCGAGCGATATGAAGAATGGCTTCCACTGCGACAGAATTGCAGAAGGAAATATTAAATTGTAAATAATGTGAGTTATATTAAAAACTGAAAAATCAAATATATTTACAGTATCACATTTTAATTGTGATGCAAAACCACTTGGGATATATATCCTTCCTTTTACATAGTAGCTTATCTTACTAATATTACAAATACGTATGTTTGGATGGATCGATAGATGGGTGAATGGATAGAGGGATGTTAGAAGGTATCTCAAGAACGGCTAGTATTATAAAATATCTCACTGAAAATTGCTCACATGTAAATTATTCTGCAAGAACACATAGGCTACTAATTATATTTTATTTTGCGCGGTCGGAGTCGAGTGTAGATAAATGACGTTAATAACCACGCAACTAGAATACAGTCATTTTAGCTGTTTAGAGCTTTTAAAGAAACGTGTGAGCAATGTTTGTTGAGATTAAGCTTTATCGATAATAGTGTTTAACAAAGATTAAAAGTAAAGACGTAATGCTCTTACATTAAGTAAAACATATATTTGCCAAAAATATTACACTTTTATATTTATACAGTAAGAGGTTAAAAGGTACATACATACATACATCCACGAATAGATTTTAAATATTATACCTAAAGACACACAAAACTATCATCAACCCTTCAAAGTGTCAGGCATAAACAAGAAATAATAATATAGAAATTAACTTTAAAACTGAATGGAAATATGCTAATTGGGTGTAGTGAAATATTTCTTGGAAATGTCATAAGAGGTCTACTTTCAGGCATAATGTTAGCTGTTGTCCTTGTGTACCTGATTTAAGCGATTGTACGATTTATATTTTTCTGATAAGTATTGTGTTTACAATCGGACTTCGATATTCCCGTCAAGAGAATGAATACATCAAAAATAAAATATAGTCAAATTGCAGCCTATTGTTGTTACCAAATGAAACTTCACCTTGATAATCGATATTTGCGATGGCTCTTGTACTACATACACGATTTTACACTTGAAAATTGCCAGTAGAAAGATAGGCTGCAAGAATAACTGTTTACTACGTAACTATATAGTTTTATTATAAGTTCGTTAATAAAATGAAATAATATTAGATTAAAACGATAATTCTAATATAGTCTGTGTCGATATCAGGAGAGAACTGTTAAATTTGACAAATTATCGCTTCAAGAGGGTTATGAACGAGAGATACTGGTCCCAGTAGATCAGCCCGCCGGCGGCTTGTGGCGTGAGCTTTCGTCATAAATATTTCGGTTTCTATGTCGTAATTACGTCGTGCGGCTCACTTCACAGACCACTTTACTGTTACTGATGTGTTAATATCCAACAAAAAGTAAATTTAATTATATTTTAAATGTTATCAGAACTATTGAGTACAGGGTAAATCATTTTCTTATCAAATTAAGTCAGGGTTTCTCATATATTTAGATAGTTGAGACCTTATGTTTTTAATGATTCATCATCGTCGTCAGCTCACTATACGTCCCCACCGAGGGGCTCGGAGCCTACCCTAAGTTAAGGGTGATTAGGCCATAGTCAACCACGCTGGCCAAGTGCGGGTTGGTTGACTTCACACATATCTTTGAATTTCTTCTCAGATATGTGCAGGTTGCATCACGATGTTTTCCTTCACCGTAAGAACGTCGGATAAATGTACATATGTAAATCGGAAATCGAAAAACACATTGGTACATGGCGGGATTCGAACTCAGGACCTGCAGATTGCAAGTCAAGTGCTTAACCACTGAGCCACCGACGCTCTCGGCTCGCGACGATTTAAATGATTGCAATTAATAAAAGATAATTTAACTAAAACTTTATTGAATTAATTTTAAAACTCTCACAGAGTCATTGTTCTTGGTACTTACTGTTTCCGACTATTATACTTTTGTAGTTAATTTATTCGTGTCACAATAAATAAAGCTTGCTATGTTTTATCATTAGATCTACTATATTCAAAGTTTAATTTCAATTCAAATGCGTTGGTAGGTAATGTTTCAAGTAATAAATCCTACCAAATATGTACTAAGAGTGGGCGACAATGATAACGTTTGGTGAATTTTGTTCTAATATTTACTTAGCATGTATAATCCACGTTGACCTAAACGTTGGACTACTTATCTATGTATAGTGAATCTTTTAATCCAATAAAGTGGTGGTGAAGTCATGTCAGACAAATATTGACAAAGTCCACCTAACAAGGTCACCGCGCCCAACACAAATGGCACAGATAAAAATAATCAAATTGATTACTTCTTAATTCAAGGTATTATAATATTTTTGCATAGTATGTCTGAATGGTTATGTTTTTCGAGGGTTTGTAACAAATACATTTTTGTTATTACTGCTTGCACCCTGAGTGGTTTTATCGATTTTGAAAGTTCAAGTGAGATGGCGTTAGGTGACAACATGGCCGTAAACGAAATGGCCGCTAAAAATTCTCCTTGTTTTTGTAAGAAGGCCGACCCTAAGTAAATGGGACAAGGTCAAGGACTGAAGAGGTAGATTATAGGTATATCACGTAATAATTATGTTAAATAATATAATAAATATAAGTAATTTTAGACAATATTAGTAAGAATCATTTGTAGCTAATGGCGCGCTTTCGTTACTAAGTCAAGTAGATAGATTAGTGAGGGATCAAAAACGTTGCGCCGATACACCGACGCAGTGTCGGATTTTCTTTCTATCAGTTATAAGTACATATTAGATGTGTTTGATTACATTTTGTTTGTAAAAACAAGACAAGCCATTGTTTTTAGGTACGTATAATATAACGAATGCTTTAGGGTGAATAAATAACACCGCCATCATTCCGGGTCGGCGTCCAAACTAATTGTAATACCGGATCATGTAATTACATCACAGCCGGTGTAATTACACTCAATTTTGTCACTTTACACAATACTCAACAATCCGACTAACTTTAGTCTCACATTAAAATAAATATTGTTAATTTGAAAGACTAAATTAGGCCTCTTTTCCTTCCCTTCCCACCCATTTTCTTATAAGGAAAGGATGGAAAGTGGAAGTGGACTTTCCGGATGAAAGAATGCATGGAAAGGGAAAATATTTTCTTTCTGTGCATCCTCTCCTCAGTCGTTTAAAGGTAGGCAACGCATACGCAATTGCGTATGTCTATGGGCAACGGTCGCTTCGCTATTTCAGTGATTTCAGGTGGCCGCTCGTTTGCCACCTCATGATATAAAAAAATGTAGTCAACAAGTCACGTTACAGGGACAGCTAATTTTAATTATACGCTGTGGTTTGAATTCTGTGTTCCAAGTTAAGAATTAATACTTAATCCAATCATCAACGAAAAGCTGTGGCCAGGGAGTTATAGAAAAAAAAATTGCTATATTAACTTTAGAAACATACTTTTGGATAGAACAATCAAAATTGAACACAATTATCACTGAATAGAGATTGATCTTCAATGACTATTAGAAATTTATGTTATCTCCGTTATGTTTGTTGTAACGGAACGCTCCATTGCGCTATGATTTGAACAAACATTTTTTTGCTATCAAATCAGTCAAATTTAAGCTGTAGCTTACAAATAATAGAGTTTAATTTTGAAAGCAATAGTTGTTAAGCATATAGAATTGTTTCGGAAGAAGCTTTGTAATGGTTTTCCAGTTACAAATATCTTCAATAGTTACTTTTGGTAGTTTGACAGCTGGTTATTGCCTTACGGTTTTAGTTTTTATTACAGTTTTTGTTAGTTTTTTTTTTAAAGTAAGTGCACGTAGGTTGTTTACACAGTTTCAATTGGTTTTCATTTTTATGCTTAATTCCTGATATGATCTTTCTTTACGAGTTTAAGATAAATTTAGTACAGGATACTCCTAATATCTCTCCGATATAATTGATTTCAGAGAACTTAATTAAATATCAATGCAAAAGACAATTTTCTTAAACTTTCGTTTCATTAAAATACTATAACTGTCTAAAATGAATTATTAATACATTAAAATACTATATAAAACTCTTATGAAAATATAAAAAAAATAGAGAACTTTAAAATTCTGAAAAAACAAAGACAATTTTTTTTAGAAACCTAACCAACATAAAAACTTCAAGGAGTCACCTAAATTAATGTAATGCTCTTAATCCATGTAAGTGTACCTTGACTTCAATAGATTAGAGAGTAATTCGTTTTAATTTAATGACTCAACCTTATATTATCTGCAGAAAAAAAATATCACTAGACCACAGTGCAAAAACTATGGAGAATCCCAATAAAATTTATTTGAAGATGTTAACAATAAGAAAACAAACTTTAAATCAACTGTGAATGATTGCAATTCGGAAGCAATGTTCTGTTACACGCATGCGCAAAGCACGCGATCTGATAACTGTGACGTTTCAATTAATAAGAGATAAGGATAAAATACCGGATATGGAACTGGTTCCAACACAACATGATACTGACCACCTGAGAATAATCCGCGGCTACCCTCAGGATTGAAATACACGCTGTACATCGACATCTCGATATGAATATTCATGATTGTGGCTATTCCGAGCACGACATGTACATTAAAATTGTGACAGACGATCAAAGTTAACGAACGGTTGTAATAAAGTCGCTCCCGGGCTTTAGCTGCCGAGATTATGCGTGTGTTATCATAGCTCTAGTTTATAATGGTTATAATATGTTTTGTAGTAATAACCATTCAAGTATGGTCTGTACACCTTCATAGCTTCCTTTTGATTGACATAAAACAATGTTCATGCAGATATTTAATAAGCAGTAGGCGTACTTGTGGTTATAAATACCCTCAGGAGTCTGTCGAGATGTTCTCTGTGTGCTTTTATTAGAATCCTTCATTTACATGGATTTGTTTATTTTTTTTTTATAAAATATTAGCAGGTTTTTATAAATTTACTAAAATTTCTTGTACCATTCCAACTAAGCTCTAAGCTTGTGCTTGGACATGGTTTACGACAATAGTCGAATGGCGGGATTCGAAGCCCCGACCTCGTGATCGGGAATCCTCACCCTTAACCGTTAGGCTATTGACGCTTTCTACACTATTAGTTTTATAAAATTTCTGATGGAAAGTAGTACAAAAAGTTAGCGTGTCTTTTGCAATGTATCACGTCGTTATATCAGGTATGATTTGATATATTGTGTCAGAACAAGTAACATTACGTGTTGGACAGCGCAGGTTACTAACACACGAATCAGATTAAAAATCTATGACAGGTTGCGTTAGTTCTGAATTATATGAGATTAATGTGAGAAACGGCAGCTAGCGCGGCTTCGTCGAAAGCAGACATGCGAGCTTTAACTCTTATAATCATTAGTTTGTACTTTTTGATATTTGTAAAAGTTTTTGATTACAGCATATTCTATAAATACTAATAGAATTTAATATTGAGAAAGCAGAATGGTTTATTGCAAGAAAAGCATATTTTAAGGAGTTCTTAGGTTTAGATAGATTCCATGAAAGTGACATAAAGAAAGACAGGAATATAAGATAAGATAGAAAAGACTATTGCTAAACTGATACATATTATTCTATTAAAACATTACCGAATCAATCAGGGTTACTCAATAGAGGACGAAAATAAAAATGGCGTGTTGTAAATTTATCGTGGATATAAAAGATTTTAATATTTATATCAGGACGTAATATAATATTACAAAGATCGTTAAAAAGCCAACATTGTGTACAAATTTCATGTCAGATATTTACTGCCTGATGTTAAAGAGGAAATTTAGGGTTGTTGTATAACAGCGATAAAGAAATCAAAATCAATTTTAATAACTTCCTTTTTAAATATTTGTAACACATTGCATTCAGGAAACTTCTGTAACTAGATATTATCAATATTGAGTTGCATGTTTTAAACATTATTAGTTAGAATCCTTTGGCGCGAATGTCGCGCTTTCATTACATAGTGAAGTGTCTGAATGATTAGTGAGGGGACATAAACGTCGACATTTTAGTAAGGCTAGTGTTGTGCCAGTATATTGGCACAGTATCGGATTTTCTTCCTAACAAATGTAAGATTTTTAATCGTGTTAAACCCATGATGACTATCTCTAACAATTATCTATATAAATCATGATAAATATTAATTATCTATTTAAATGCGGGCGTGATATCAGTTTTTACAATGTTACGTTTATACTTTGCTACTTGGAGACGATTTTTTTTTAATTTTTAGTTACAGGCCAGGGATGACAAACTTTTACGTATCAGCGTACAATTTTTGTAAATAAATCTTCAATAAGATCTGAGACGAGCCATCGAATAATTTTGACTTTGTTATTATTGGCAACATTCCGTACAGGATCATTTGTGTTCACTTCTCATAAAAAGTAATACCATCTTCATACTTTATATTATAATTTTGTGGTCAGTAATGTACTCAAAATATTGTGTCTGTGCCAATGGTTCGCCATCCCTGATATAGATGATATAAATACATACATTAGTGTAAAATGTTGACTATCCATTGAATAGCAAAAAGCATGGATTTAATAATATTCCAAAGCAAGTTTGCAAACATGCACTTACAAAAAAATTCCGATTGCATCATAATTTGCATAGTCCCCGACACCTCAGAGATGAAGTCATCTCCTATTTACAGCTTGTGTCTATAAATTGTATTTTAATAGTCATATTATCTTTTATGTGTAAGCGATTACTTGTCTTACTATTTCCTAGAAATTTGATGAATTTTGTGACTGACCAAATTATGTGACGAAAAATACGGCAATCAGTCATCAAAGATTTTAATTGCTTGTTATATGGAAATATATAAAAGCCAAGCATTGTATTAAAAAGGTTATTTAACAAAATTTTATTTTTTATCATTACAATATACTTGAAGCCATTTAAAATTATACGACAAAAATAAATCAAGGTTCGTAAAGAATTCGCTTTCGGAGTATTTCCTTCTACAGATTAATTTCATCGGAAAGCGGGGCAAGTAGAAAAATTCTCATTTCAACGTTTACCTTAAGCATTTCCACGTGAAATCTTTGATGCCGTCGAAATTAGTTTCAAGACCCCGAGTCGGCTACTTCATTTTTCTCAAGGCAAGAAAATTTTATTCACTTGGAGTATACGTCTAACGAATCGCTATTTATTTCATAAATTTATTTTAGCATCAGAAATCATAGGTTCTTAAAGATTGACAAAAAAAAAAAGATTGTAAGAAAAACCAAATGCTATATTACAATGTTAAAGTGCTTTTTGTTCAAATTTCATAGTTTATTTTATAGTTATATAATATATCGTTATAAAAAGTATATGAAATATACATATATCCTGGCGAAGCTTTTATGGACCGTTGGTACATAAGCGTGAATAAATAATGCAACTAATGTACATTATCGTATATGAATTAAACATTGCATCACCTTGCAGTGTCAATGCATGGATTCTATAATCGCAAACGTTTTACATCTATTAGATTACTATTCTAGCTATTCCTCCCACGGATGAGGCTGCTGTGTTTGCCAACTAATTAACGAATATCTAATATATGAAACATAACATAAATTAAATAATAAGAAATATAAATAGACGGAGATTTAAAAGAGTATTTTATACTGCGCGGAACCTCTATAGTGACAATTAGTCGAAGTGTAAATTGTAACCGTAAGTTTCCACTGCCGAATAAAAGCATAATGTTATGTCTGTTATTATCAAGGATAATAAAAACGTGTCTGTGTGGATTCATCAATGGAAACCCACGTTAATGGTGTACTGATTAGTGTTTTTTATTCCATAATTACAGCGCTACTTTAATGTCACTTCAATCATTCGGATGTCTTTGTAAGTTCGACTACGAATAAAAAAAACAATGGCATTAATTAATGATTGAATTCGCTAAAGTTTTTCCTGTAACGTGTACACCTTTAAGGTGGGTCCGAACAATTGTATCTTCGCATAATGTCAACTGGACGGGTCTCCGCGCTTCACATTTCCGTAGAACTGGTCTTAGTTAATGAAGAAATCCTGAGACTTTTAGAAATACATCGCTTAGTTGTATCGATGGAGATTTGTCAGAAGGTATCTCTAGAACGGATGCATGGATCTCTGAAATTTTGTATAAATGTAGGAGGCAGTCTGGACGAACACATAGGCTACTAATTATTTTTTTTTTACTTCCGCGCTGACCGAGTCGAAGGCGACGGCTAGTAAATTTATATATTTCGATGCAAAGTTATAAAAAAAATCAATTGAACTTCTAAATGACACTGCTTAAATATGACAAAAAATTGTTTTTTTTGGTAGATTTTTATACAGGGTAGGAAAGGAATTCTTACCGAGAATTGTAGGTACTCGTACATTAAGTAACTGTGTTCGGAACTTTGAACCTGGAACAGTTATGTATCATAGCGCTATTAGACCAACGGGGCTGGTAATAAAAGCAAGGTCAGCTATGGCGCCAATTACTCATGAAGCAAACTCTCATTACGTGCAGATTGTTGGCAAGTTATAGCTCATAAATTACGTCTTTAATATTTATTAATAGTGTATTCATTTTAACACCTTTTAATAATAGTTTGAACTGAAATGATAATTGAAACATCCTTTGTACGTTAATAATCAAGATCAAATTGTGGCAAGTTCTTTTTCTTATAAGAGAAGGCGGCAAACGAGCAACGAATCGCCTAAAATTATTTGGTCCGACATCCATGGACATTTGAAACGCCAGAGGAACCGCAGATGCGTTGCCGCCCTTTAAGGAAGGTGAACGCTCTTTTCTTGAAGGCCCCTAAGTCGTAACTGTTTGGAAATACCGCTGAGGACAGGGTATTCCACAACGTGGCTGTGTCTTTCCGTTACTGTAATTCAATAATATTTAAAAACCTCCGTCATTTGTTACCTTATTTTTTATAATTAACAGTAACCATCGATATTTGCAAATGAAAATGCAACGATATAATAAATAGATATAGATAGGCAACATCCAAATTGAGACAAAAGTCTATCAAAGTAAAACTGTCCTGTATTAAGTTAGATAACTTTATCACTGAGCTGTTTGAATTAAAGTTATATTTTCTTTTTCTTGTCTGAATAAACTCAATATATTTAATATTCTGATCAAATTTCGTATAACGTTCGTTAAGGCAATCGGCCTTCGAATTAAATAAATCGGGCCGTGAGAAGAAATTTCGATTCTAAGAATCAATCAGTAGGAATAAAGAGAAAGGTTGACGCAGTGGAGTTATAAAATTGCAATGTATTTTTACTTTAAATGTGAACGTATTAAAGAAATATTCGAAGCTTATTGAGCAAATTAAAATTATAACTAAAGATTAGTTCAGAAATTCAAATAGTTCCCTTGAATGCGGCAAAATTAAATTATGCCAACGAATCATAGAGTACATAGACTATAATTAGTCTATGTTTGGAACAAGAACTTATAATTAGTCTGTGCTTCCTTGCGAAATAGTTGAGATTCCTTGATAGCTGCATAAATTTATAGTCACAAAGTAACTGTAAATAGATGTTATTTGCAGTCACTGCTATGTAACATTAAATACTCTGTGCTTCCAACTTTTCTATTTTAAAAATAATATTTAATCTGTGCTCTCGCTTGACATTTCGATTCACGGCGCATCGTTAATAAAGACGCGGAAAAACGTCGCGTAGCTTTCGTATGCAAATAAATAGAATTATTTATCTCACTGATTTTGATTTTAACTTTGGTATTCTGGATTTGTAGGTTTTTAAATATATTCAATGTGAATGCTGGAATTCCGTTTGTAACGGGTTATTTTCAATTTCAAAGTATTTTTGTTCAAATACCGCTTTATACGGATTACTGAAAATTACGCAAAAAACCCCCTAGTGTTGTTTCTTTTGAGTAATAAAGTTATCACAGAAAATCAAAGAAGATAATTAAATTCTTCTAATTTATTCCATCGAAGATGTATCTTTTTATAAAAATGAATGAAACCATAAATAAAAAGTCAAAGTATGTAACAATCAAAGACAAGAATTATTTTTAGTCTATGCAATAGACAGTTCCATTTTCAATTCCATTTGCGGAGCCCAGAGAAGTATTCGCTTTGAAAATATGAAAACTAGGGAAATAGTAAAGAGCACAAAAGAATAGTTCCATGTTAGTAAAGCGGGAAAAAGTATGGAGTAAGGCTTCCCATATCTAGGCCATCAGTGGGCCGCGCGCGGATGGCTTGATGTTTTGTCATGCCAGACTAATGTATAATGAGTCATTTCTACGTTACTTTGGTTACTACGTTACTGGATTTTCCCCTTTAAAATTGAATCATTAAAAGTAAATAATAATAATAAAACCTAATAATAATAAATTATAAAGTACTGTAACTACAGAAGGTGAGTGTGTTCATTTTATTTCAACTTGATCAACTGTTGTTTCTAAAACCGAATTCGATATTACCATCCCTCTCATTTTCCTTTTAAGAAATGAGACAACAAATATGTTGGTTAATGTGGTGTGTATGGAAAATTACTTTCAAATAAAACCTTGTGTCATTACTATGAGTTGGTTTGAGTCACCATGTCATTACTACGTTGAACTTTAGATAACATTATGGAAAATCATTCTCAGTGTAATATTTAGCCTATTTGTTATGCAAGTACACTGATTACATGCATACATTATTTAATTTAACAACTTTTAAGTAAATATTAAACTAAAAATAATTTCTCAATAATCAAAATTACAGATCTTTGGTTTTTGTAGCGGAATTTAATTAGCGGAAAATAATACAATTGGAGTGTCTGTATGTACATAAATCAATAAATCATGTTTCGTACAAAAAGCCAATTTTTAAAATTTTCGTCTGTTTGTCCGTATGCCGAGTTTGTTCCGTGTAATCTCCGAAACGTGTCGTGGTTGACAGCTAGAATTACATAAAGTAAAAATATACAAGGGGTATAATTGGAAAGTGACTAACATCGAACATACAAAAGTAGCCGAGCGTTTCAACTGCCGAAACAAATGTATAAAAACATATCGTCTTCTCTCTCATTCATATCGGAAATAGAGATGACAAAATGTTTCGAGAGTGGAAACCCACAGCGAAGCTAAGACACTGCATTTGCAAGGGAACATTTCTATTTGAATTTGTTGTGATACGTCAATGCCACAGATTATATATTCATGCCATGGCCCAGCTTTAAGTAGGTTTTTATCGATGGAGTGATTATTACAGCCAACCGGTCGTATAAAGTTGGTTCCAAATCGACTAACAGACCATGCAGTTAACATAATCATGCTTTAAACATGAGAGGTCCCAGCTGATTTTATATTTGAATCATGGTTGATTCATGCAGGTATTAAGGTAATACTCAAGCGTATACACAATATTGCAGTAAAAATTACACGTACCCTGTACCAAGTGGCCACCTGTGGTTGGCGCCGCACCACCGAAAACAATATACATACATATTATATTAGGTACTACATTATATACAACTTACATAACTAAATACAATATTTACATTTAAAATATAAACGAATAAATAAATTAATTCATTATTATAAAGGTCGGTTTTCATACAAATATTATTTTACATTCTTAACATTAAAATGTTTTATTCTTAGGTCACATATCAAAGTACAATTGATAACAAAATGTGTAATATTACTAGGAAGAATTTCTGATAGTATACAGATAGTAAATATTAGTCATATTTTGTTGACAATTAAAAAAAGCACAAATTACTCATTAGTAGTAATATGTCGCGGGATTGAAAATTAGTAGACCATTCGATAAAAGAGTAAAATGAGGTTGTTAAGTTATGATTTGAACTCGCTTTTATTAAAAGTTTAATGAAAACAAGAGTAACTTTTTTGTAAGATTCCTTACCTTGAGAACTTTTTAAATCCGCTGGATAAGTTCATAAAATGCTCAAGGGAAATAAAATATATTTAAATTATTAAAGTACGAGGAATGCCGAGCTTCTAAGCTTTAAAACTTTTTTTAAATACATAACTTCAGATTTACTAACCGTGGGTTTCTCAGACCAAATACTCGTTTAAATCATACTGTTATATCTATTTTGTTAAAGATAATGACATGTTTACAAAATTTTTCATCTCAAAAACCAACGGTAAGTTATATAAAAGTTAACATGATTATTCTTAACGTTAGTAATGTTGTATTCATCGAATGCAGTACCTTATAGTAGTTAGTAGTACGAGTACATCCAGCATATGTCGATGTATTTAAGAAACTAAGTTAACGGTATGTAAGAACTGGTTTTTATTGTGACCGACGGAAGATTTTTCCGAGATCTACAGGGATAGATCGACGCAGATGAGTACACTTTTGACATTTAAATATGGAACCTTGATAGCTGTTATTCAACTTTATAAAGGCAGAGATTTTGACATTATCATTATTATTAGAGATATTCAGATGTAATACTAATTATTTCTGTTTTATGAGAGTCTCGTTGCATTTGTTGAATCACGCAGATCTTTAGCACAATTTATTTTATAAATTATTGCTATTAACTTAAAAACACGTTAAATATAAAGATGGAAACATTTTTATTACCTTGCAATAGATGCTTAGTGGGCTATTATTTTTTACGAAACACGATTAATATTTAAAAGTCACGCCTGTCATGTGTGCATATAACTGAAGTCTATTAATTATTAGTTCGGTGTCACGAATATTCACGGCAAACGTCTACGTATCGTTATCGTCATTTTGTCAAAATTAGTATGACGTTTTTGGTGTATATTACGTTCGATAGGGGTCGCTGCACAAATTTAAATACAAATTTTGTCGATGATACGATAGCGCTGGTCACAAATATTCGTTCTAGGACCACTGGCCGAAAAATGCAATTTCAATAATTATATTAACTTTTAGCGGTCATTTTCCAGTTTAATTTATACAGTTTTATGAATTTATATGTATAATATCTTTTGAATTTCGATTGTCCCACAATTATGTCATCATCCAAAATGTAACCTTACATTAAAACCCACACAGATGTTAATCGTATTCCTAAATAAGGTAGCAAGTACCTTTTCATTGTCTTACTACATGACTTAACTTACTACGAAAATAAAATTAGCATGTAAATTTTTTTTAAAATATTCGTCTTAAAATAATATCTTATTTTCAAGTGAAACAAAACATTAATGCAGTTTACAGTAATTTAAAAAAAAACAGACATACTAATTAAGAACCTCCTGCTTTTTGAAGACAAAAATTTACTAGAACACATATGAGATTCCTTTATCCATATTATCTTTCGTAACTTTTCAATTTCCATTCAATGCCAGTAGCACACAGAGTAGAAGTCATAATATGTTAGACAGCTAAAAATAACTAAAACATTCGTATGCTTTATCGCCTACTGTTGTTCTGCAGACAGGTGATGGTTTAATGTAGCCTTTATTGCGATTTACGTGTCCCAGCGTGTCGCGCACGCCCACGCACCGTGGGCGAGCTCCGACAACGGAAGCATGTCATAATGAAATGCTGGTTCTCTTAGGAAATCATAACTTTATTATTTACGTTGTGCCTTTGCTTCATTACAAAGGTACACACTTTTGCATTAGAATCAATTCTTTATTACCATTTTCAAATATTATGCAATTTCTATTCTTCCATTTTAATATCTTGGTAAAGTAAAATAAAATGCGAAATAAATAATATATTCACGAAATTATAAACGTTATTTTGTAGTTCTAGAACAATCCGGGATTGTATTTTCCCGATAAGAATTCAAAAAATTTAATTACAAACGTTTTAAACTTAATTGTTTGCAAGCATGATTTCCACATGGAATTTAATCTGGTGACAAATATTGTTGAGTCGTCGTCGCTTACGTTTCCGATATTTGCATTGCGATGTCGAGATCCATTGGGATTGAAAATCAACTCGGTGTATAATGGATTGCTTTATTTCAATGGAATCGATTTTGAAGCAGGTTTATATGAATTTAGGCAATTCTTTAATGTTGTACATGGCAAAGCTAATGGAATTTTAGCTAAGTAAAAACATAAATGGTAAAGTAATAGTATTAATATGCGATTTATCGTAATATGAAAGGCATTGTAGTAAATTTTTGTTAAAATAAAACTTCAACTAGGTTCCAGAAATGAAAGGAAATATTGCAGGCGACATTTCGTCGGTAAGAATTCTTTACGTATATAAGAAAAGTGGTCAAGGAAGCGAAAACAGATTAATTCTTAACATTCTTTCAAGTTTATAAACAACTGCCCTTAAAGCTGTACTCGCTTATAAATCGAAAGTAAACTTACGAGCAAAAGTTTCATCATGCAACATATCCTTATTTTCACAGCGTCAAGGTCGATGATATATGATTAATTGAATGAGCTCTTATACATTTATTTCATGAAGTAATCTCAGTCTTCTTTACATTACTATAAAGTGTATAATGTTCAAATTCAGGCGTACATGCTTGAATCTATAGAATTTGAATGTAGTGATCAGAAGTGACGAGAGTCTAAAACCATTGCTTCCATTCTACTTATCATAAAATATAATTCTTCACCAAAAAGGTTGACAAAGGGCATCTTTATTTACATTTACACTTTAAAGCGACAGTTTCATATCTGGCTTTTTACCATTTTAAACTGGCAATCAATTTCTTTAACCAGGTAAGGTTGAACTCTCAATTTCCATAATGTATTTTTCACGAGACATCGAAGACAATAAATATATAAATTTTATGGTGAGTTTATTTTCAACTTTACGGAGATGGTGCAAATTTATGGGTTTTAAAGTGTACGGGTGTTTCGCTTAAACCGTCTTTTATACAACCGTAAATTTCTGTATAAGGTAAAGTCAGACGTTTGTAACTCATGAATCTGGTCGATCTCTTCTCCAATAGCGTTCATATTATGATCGCTTGATTTCTTGTCTCATATTATATAATTTGTTTATGTCATTCACTCAATTTATGATTAATTTATAATAAATTCATTTACTAGTTCAGGAGGCAGACCCCCAAAATTTTTGTGAAAATGTTTTTTTTTTGGTCAATAAAGGATTTTTATTTTTTTTTATTTTTTAATTCAATGATAACATTCAGACTACAGCCAGATTTCTCGATCTACATAGAATGATTTTCGACAGATTCTTTATAAATTTTCAATAGGTCCAATCACACAATTTCCATCAAACAAATAAGCAAGTTGGAGATGAAACAAAGCGTCATAATCATATCTAAAAGTATTAATAAGCCAAAGATATTTTATTATAATATTCAATTTCGATCTTAAGATTTGAAAATTGAATATCACGAGTTTTCTAAGACTGTTTTATTAAATTAAAAACTTATAAATAGCCTTGTATTATTAATAATGTACAAGTAAATAACCACTTCTTGTTGTTAAGCAGTGCGTAGGCTTTGTTAGTCTTCGTCTATTAATAGACTAAGCGCCTGCGCCTTGGCTATTGCCTAGATTATGTCTAGAAATAGTGCTCGGCTGCCGGTCGCCCGCGGGAACTCGCTATGAGCGGGATTTATTGCTTACACAGCGCCAGGACTTTAATAACTTATGACGGAAATGTTATGACCTACGTCTGTTGTTTTCTATCAAGGTAAATATTTGTAAAAGCTCTCATGTAATATTGTAACCTTGACATTGTGGTCTTGACTTGATTTTTAAATGTATTAGAGATTTTATTCGTATGTTTTTTCTTAACTACTCATCTGATAATCAGCATGCTCTGTGATATCACAACATCAGATAACACAAGGTAAGGCAGGGTAAAGAGTACAGACCTTGGGCAAAGCGGCGAGGCACTGCTGCTTAACGTCCCAGACGAGCTGGTCCCTTGGGAACTGCAGGCTCTTCTGCACGTTGAGCTCGGGGACGTGCACGCGCACCAGCAGCCACCCCTCCCCGCCCTCCGAGCACTCCCCCTCCATTACGCTACGCCATCTGGTGACAAACAAAGAAAGCAAATCAGCATATTTATTTTTGTACCATCTATCTATGTTGCTTAATTATCAATAAAGCGCGAACATAAATTAGAAATATTGAATTTCATTAGATGACATTGGAAATTTAATAAAATGTATACCATTATAGCAAGTAAAAGATGAACGATCAGGAGGAATTTATTTCATAAATTCATGAAATCATTCATTTATTTATGGTCAGGACAGTTGTCTATGGACAAAAAGTTATATATTCTGTTGATACAGCTCGGAGTCATGTCGACATCCGGCTACACTTCTCTGAAGTTTGAATTACGAATTCAACATCGAATGGCGCCAAACGTTTATCACATCGCGCCTTCGGGAAACAGACGCGCGAGTCCGCAAATTAAAGATGGCTGCCATACCTTATTGGGAAAGGAATAGAAAATATTCAGTACGAAATACCAAATAAGGCAATGTTAGTGTGTGGCGCTAATCAACTCTAATTCGACTTAAAAGAGGTGATTGACTTAACACAATGGAACTGTTGATTTACATAAGTATCATTGGAATTTAAATGATGTAAAATTACTTTAAATAATTTTGAAACAATACGAAATTCTCACGAGCGTTTTCTAAGGACGTGGCAGAAAAATGTACCCAAGCTACAGAACATGATTCAAAATATGAAAAAGGTTCAAAACATATTAGACATAATAAAAATGATCTTCAAAGTTTCCTATCAGTTTGAACTCCAGCATTCCAAGCTGTTATCTAGCAAACAGGTAACGTAATCTTCGAGAGATAACGTATCATCATAACACGAGGAACACCTGAGCTTGTGCCCGTCATAAAGAAGTGAGTGTCTAAAGCTTTTTAACTACGTTCATATTTAGTGTAAGATATAAACTTATATATTCTGTGCTATAAACTTTATGGCGTTTTAAGGAAGTAAGAAAATTATTTAGCTGTAAGAATAACTACTGCAATGTTTCTAACTACACAAGTACGTAGTTTGATAAAATCAAGTAAGAAGTCAATTTGGTCGTAAAGATAAAGTAATCGAAATTATTAATTAAGTAGGTTATCGTTTAGATAGTGATGCAAATTGACAAACACAGCAATAAACAAGTACACCGCAAAACAATTAGGGTCAAATAATGTTTGCGCTTAATAACAACTGTCATAAAGATGTACGCATTGATAGTAGTTGCTTTGTTGCGGTTGTAACTTGTTTACATCATTCAGATTGACGGTGATGACGAGGATTTCTGCATTGGAACATTTAATCCAATACAGAAGATAGCTGAATTGCGCTAACACATGATGATTGAAATGCTTAAAAATGTTACTGTAAAATACACAATCATTAGTGGTTAAGTATTACAAAATCAACAAAGATTACGTCAAAAATAACTAAGCAACTGTATTCGACGGGAGATGAAAGCGGAGAGTTTAAAACAACAAGGAAATAGCACAAATCTTTTATCACTTAATGTAAACGAAATTGGAAATAACGCTAAAAGATAAAGCTTATTTACTAGTATAGAATCTGGTTCTCAAATAAGACATGATGCAATTTTATAACAGAAATGCACTCCACGTCTATGGAACACTCGTTCAAATATTTACCCGGTCCGGTGTGTAGGTACGCCAGATGCCGTCCCATATTGACTTATGTTGCGTTTAAATCGTTCAACATTAAGTTAACGTTTGAAATGGTATTACGAACTTACACTTAATGCATTTTAAGTAAAAAAAAACTGGGAATAATAAGATAGATGCGTATTCAAACATGAAATTCCCACTGTTCCCCGTACTGGAATGACACAAAAGGTATTAATCATGAAACGAGTAGTACATATAATAAGTTAACAGCTGCCAACGAGCGCTAATCAAAAGTATTTAAGTAGTTAAGACTGATTTTAAATAGAAATATATACCTAGCTAGATTTATGTAACTCGCAACAACTCCAGACCTACAAACGCGATTTAATGATCTGTAATTAGCAAGCGGTTCATCTTAAGCACTACGTTTAGTCATAATTTGAAACCTATTAGGTTTTTTATCGTCACGATGAAGTCACAGACTTAACATGGGCAATTAACCCGATTCTATCTATCTAGAAAAATGTCTTCTGCGACCTTGCAAACTTGTTTTTATTTTCTGACGACGAACTGTCTACGTCTTAAAATATCTTGCTTGTACTATGGTAGCTACAGCTTCATAGGATTTTATTATAGTTTTCGGATATCTTGGCGGCTGTTAACATCTCGCAAGTTGCTGCGCAGTGCGCCGCGCCGATGTCCTTGGGCCGCCAAGATATTTGAAAAGAACTATATCAGAGAAGGTATGTAATTATATTAATTCCAAGAAATACAGGTATATGTAATAAAGTTTATAGCTAAAATACGTGTTTCACATCGATTTTCCTGTTTCAATCTTATCCTTATTCATACTTATTTTTATTTCTTCGTATTGTAAATTG
The DNA here is from genome assembly GCF_000836235.2 of Papilio xuthus. Lineage (NCBI taxonomy): Eukaryota > Metazoa > Arthropoda > Insecta > Lepidoptera > Papilionidae > Papilio > Papilio xuthus. The sequence continues at coordinate 2,805,774 of NW_013530391.1, forward strand.
TATAGATCTGAACACGCCAGTCGCATGACTTATAGAATTGAATACTTGCACGCATTTAAAAAGTTAATTTAAAAACAAGTGATTTCCGCTATTAAACGTATGTCTTGCTTCCTTAAATTGTTGATTACAAGACTTCCTAATATGTTTTGATTATCATAATCCTATTATTCCGTGTTATTAATAAAACAATTGTCAGTTTATTATTCCAAATAATGATTCTGAAATTGAAATGGACTTTATTTGTACTGCGTGTGATGTGCTATTGACATCCATTGACTTTTTACATGAAAATAAAAAAGTAACCATAATAAGAAAGGTTACATTAAATATCAAAAGTTAATTAAGATATATTAGTATAGAAATAAGTAAAAAAAAATATTAAGCTAGTACGAAACACTCCAATAATAATATGATGACAATCTCGAAGAATAAAGTTAATAATAAGAAAAAAAAATCATTAATGTTACACTTTTACATTCAGGTCACTTCAAAGTAATTCAATTATTCTTGACATTGGTATCAGTCTAGTATTTCCATTTTTCTAAATGAAATTTGTCCTAGGTACGACCTAATACCCGCTAGGTCCGACCTCGTCTGAAAAGTTCAAGTGCAAACAAAATTGTATTATGTTAACCTACGATTGAAATTTAAATGGGCATTTTAATATAAATTACAGAATGAAATGATACTGTGTTATTTGTTACTAGCTGTCGCCCGCGATTCCGTCTGCGAGGAATTAAAAATATCTATGTGTTTTTCCAAACTATGTTCTATACGTGTTCCAAATTTCATCAAAATCAGTTGAGCCATTCTGGAGATACTTTCAAACAAGCATCCATCCATGTAAACTTTCGCATTTATAATATTCCGCCAAAGGCAAAATAATGTCAAAACAAAGAAAATATTTTCCATTTTGATATCAACAACAGATAAAGAAAAATTCACAGATTATAGGTCGTACACTCTCTTTGTAAACTTAGAATAGGACATTTAGGTCACTTGTATAAAATATATTCTCAATACTGTCACAGACACAAATGGGACAATTCGTTATCAAAAGATTTTTTGGGTCATCGTATGACGTGCGCTGTTCTATTTTTTGGGGGATTGGCAACATATAGATGTAGTTTTGTTGGTATATAACAGATAGTTTCAGAGGTATTGCTTTTTTCCCATATTTTGTCATTTTTACTCTTTTGAATTTGTTGATGCAGGCTGTCTTAAGCGTGATACTTTCGGGAGTGTCCCGGATACTTCGTGAGGGGCGCTAGTGCGCCGCGCCTTTGGGACGTTCGGGTCCCGAGGGTTAGTAAGTAATGGACCTACTATTATTTAGGGGCGCCAGACTGATTTTCGCTTCCGATCGCCCAAAATAATTTAGATGGGTCAGTGATAATGTATGAGAGATAAGTTTTAATTGTTTTATTACATTTATTCACTTAGTATATTTAGTTGTAAAATTGTTTTCGTTAATTTTCCAGCACTTTGTACTGTCGTGCAGCTTATCGTTTCGCCGTAAACCAGTTACAATTACCTTAGATTATAAGTGTTTTGAACCCGCGTTTAAGATAACAAAAAGTCGTTTATTTTGTATTTGGGTTAATTAATTGCTGTATAAAGGTCGCTTGCAATTTATTATTGTGCACGGAATTTCCACTGCGATGCATCTTTGAATTTCTAGAAAACTGTTCCATGTTAATGGGGAATAGAATTATGCAACTTTTTGCGTAGAATAATCATTGGTTATTAGAATTGTAGCATACAGGATTCTCTCTTTAGCCAACGAGGCTTTACAGATATGAAAATTGCAATAATACAGTTATAATATGCTAGCTGTTGCCCGCGACTCCGTCCGCGCGGAATTCAAGAAAAAACTATTGGTCGCAGAGAGCCTTCCTCTATAAATGGACTATCCAACGCGCGTAGATTAGCGCGTTTAAGCAAACAAACTTTTCCGCTTTACAATAATAGTATAGATATTGTTACTTGTCTTCCTCTCACTTAGTTACAGTTTAATGATACAATACATTCAACTTTGTAAAACGTCATTGACATCTCTACAAACCTATCTTAAATCCAATTTCCTTAACGATTCGCGAAATGGCTCGCCATTTGAGCCTCTTAGCAAGAGCGAACATAATTAAACTGTTAATTGCGTTGAAAAATAACAAAGAACCTGTTCGCTATACAATTTATTTCCATTGTTGCACGAACGAGTGTGTCTAATGGTCAGGGCGCAAGGTCCCAACCTTTCTCACTTCTCACGTTTCTATATCGAATATAATTTTACGTCGTATACTTAACAAAATTCGCATCTAAATTATGTTAAATAACCATTTTCTTATCTTTAGAATTGAGATGTTGAAAAATATCAAAGACGGGGTAGAAAAAGTAATATGTAAAAATTATATTTTTAAGGGTTTTTTTTTCATTCAAATATTTAAATAAATTCTACTCAATTTTAGACTTAATTTCAGCTTAGTTTACTATTAATACATTAAGGATAATTTAGAAAAGGAATAAGCGTTAGTTTCTGTAGCTCGTAGGTTTAAAACTTCTTAGAATCTCCTCGCTCTTTAAACGTCGTTTTATTTGAAAATAAATAAAACTTAATGTGAATCTCTGAACAGAAACAAAAAAAATATCAACATCGCCGCTTTTGATTGCCACACAGGAGTTGATTTGTTACAATGTATAAAATAGTTTACCTTTTATGAAACTTTAGTTGTGCCACTAGTCTATTTGTGAAGTAAATTTTCGATGTGCTGCATAAAAGATATAAATATATTCAAGTATTTCAGCATAATGTATAGGAATTGTTATTTATAAATACGTACATACTTAGTAAAGTACTATTACGGATTGTTATGAATTATTAAACATTAAGAGCCTTTTGTAAATTTACACTTGAGTTGGCTACGTTTTTATTGCAGATTATCTTTTGTTTTTATTAAAACTTGATATGTCAATGTGTGTATTGTTGAATAAAATAAAATAAATAACCATAACCTCAGTCTGGCTGACTACGTTTAATAATAAACAATAGTTAACTATAATATAATTATCTTTATCGTCAAATGAGTTTAAAACGAAAAAAACTATTATTATTTTTTTACAAAGTAACGTTATGTTGTTAATCAAGCATGTAAAATTTTCATGTTCAAACTTTAATAAAAAAACATCTCAAGCCGTCGCCACTATAAAAGCAAATAAACCAGATAAGAGCTAGAATTATACTTTTTTACGGCGCAGAGAGTTAAAATTGTTACGTCAACAAACAGCCCAGTGCGGTACAGTCGCTGGAAAAGTTCTTTAAAACAATCTTTCAAAAGGCGTCCGAGTGGCGAGTAATTATTTTGAGTCTTTATGTTGTAAAACGTCAAATATGTTTGAGAAATATTGTTGTTTTTGTTTCTCTTTTTGTTAGAATATTCAGGACAAAAAACCATAATGACTGTTCAACAGTTTCGTCCATGAGTTTCGCGAAAATACTATGGAAAATAACTGAAAAGGAAACCGAGTTTATATGAAATTATTCACAAAAAATTCCAAGATTACTGAACTTTAGCATACTGGGAAAAGACAACAAAACCAATTGTCATTATCAGTATATAGGCATAGACATTTTGCTTTATACTTTATTTTAATTGTGGTAAATCGAATGATGTGACAGTAGAAAACTGTAAGAAGTTCAGGAGATTAGATTTTAACATATTGGTTAGGTTCAACAATAATTTAAACGCTCTTAAAGGCTCACAAAAAACTACAACAGAAGCCTGAAGTAAGTTCCACAAAACAGATATATGATTTTTTTTATCAAGCAAAGTGAGGCATCAGAAATTTTCAAAGCAGCCACTTATCGGCGTCAGTATCGTTGAATAAAAAACCGTGTCCGTTGTCCGAAGATTTCGTATACTTGTGACGCCCCATCTAGAGTTCGATACTCTCCTGGTACCTAACCGCCTTGACTGAGGTTATCGGGTCAACAAAAAATTATTAAAAATCAATTCCATTACATTGTTTCAACTATGTAGACACATAGCAAAATGCTACTGATATTCGATGCTGCCGAAACCACTCGCCGTAACGAGTTAAAGAAAATTTTACTTAGAAATGTTACGTTTTTTAAAAAAAAAGGTTCCGACAATTCACATGCGTTGATAACAATTTAATAGAAAGACTAACACATTGTACTGATTACGTAGCGTATTACGAAGTTTTAACATTTAAAAGACGTTATTGTTTCATAAGAATACGCTAATTTAGTGGTACAGCATTCCCGCCCGTACGGCGTGGGTGGGACAGGGCCCGATCGCACTGCAGGAAGTACGACCTACAAGTTAATTTGGAAACAAACGAAAACAGCCAGTTTTGTTTCTTATGAAAGTATCAAGTAGCATGCATATTTTAATGTTACTACAAACGCTTACTTAATTGTTTAAATAAATTAATTTGCGTAATATTATGATTAGTCTATGTTCAAGTTGCGTAGATTTAATCTGTTTTGCATCATACAAAGAATTGTGCTAAAGCGTAGTCTGATGTTAAGTAGAGATGTGCTCTAAGATATAAAAACACTTGAACTAATGACAATAGTCAGTATCAAAATTATTACTACACACGAGTCGACTAGATAAGAACGCATATCTCATGGGTTTACTAAGGGTGGAGTAAACAAGCGTACGGGTGTACCTCGTCCCGTTGCGATGCCTAAAATTGCGCGCAGACTTTCGTGGGGAATTACGAGCCGCTATAAAGATTGGATCTCATTGGCCTTTTTCTTATATTTTAATCATGGAAATATCATGTTGACTGATAGTTTATAGTATTTTTGCAACATAGAATAACTTGACTAAACTATGTACTATTTAAGTTACAATAGTATTATATTATAAATGAATTTTACCCTACTTTTATGACCTACAAAACCATAATTAAGTAAGAATTAAGATAATTACGATTGACCAATTAAAGTTATATGCCGTTACAAGAGAAATCATTATTGATTTTACCGTAAACTAACCCATTGAGCTTGTTATATAAAAATGTGTGACAAAATAAAAACATTATTATAATGTATTTAAAAGTGCTGCGTAAACAGTAGCAAGATAAGTATAAGTTATAGTAAGTTATAACGGGACATGGAGTTACTATAGCTTAATTTACAAATATGTTTTTTTACTTTCAGTTATGAACCAACTAGCTGTCGCCCGAGACTGCTCGCGCGGAATTAGATTACAAAAAACTCTATTATTAGTTTATATGTTCTTCCAGACTATGGTCTACATCTATATCAAATTTCAGCGTAATCCATACAGCCGTTGCAGGAGATACTTTCCAAACATTCGCATTTATAATATTAGTAACAAACGTTATTGTTCGCCTACTTTATTAAATGTTCCAAATTTAATCGTGGAAGAATCATGTTTCGGCAGTGGAAACTCACACTCAAAGTATATTATCAAACAGCTTAAATGAAATCCCACAAACGATTGCCGCGTAAATACTAGCACCGCATTGCAATCTGAATCAATAATAGATTTATCTTAATTTCCATCTGAGTGTTGCAGTTCCACGAACAATAGAGTTAGTTCAGAAGATTAACTATGTTTTACTTGTGATTTTTATCTTTATGATGAATGTTTTTGTAGATTGAACTATGATAAAAATAAAAGAAAATAGATCAAAGATTTATAACTAAAATAAATGCACATCGACCTTCAGTATTTAAACCCTTTTATAATTCCGTCACTTATCTTGCATTTTCTTAGATCTTTAACTTAATTGTAAGAAGTGTTCTACATAGTTGTGTAATTTGTATCCACTGACTATAATAAATTGTTAAGAGAACTTTAATCAAGCATATGCCCTTCGATTTCGTATTTTTTCTATGTATATTTGGAAAGATATTCTATGTTCATTCGTAACATTCAAATAGAGACCTTATCGTTATGACATATGATAGAAATACGTTTAACACGACATCGGTGATATTGTGCGGATCAAAATATATTCCGGTTTTTACAAGGTTGTCCCGTTTTTTGTAGTGATTTGTTGTATGATTTCTTATATGTTATTAGTTCTTTGCCTCTTTCGTTTTTTTATATCAGTCACGCTATCAAAGAGCATCATAATCATATTTTTAACGTCATACACAAGTTTTATTGACACGACTTTTCGCATTTTAAATAACAAATTGCTTTTAATTCCAACTAACAATTGAAAGTCACGAATAAACAATAAAATATTATTATTTGAATAGGTTGTACGTTAGTATAAGTATGGTATTGGATATGTTTACAGTCCTAATATTTCCGGTAAATATAATAATAATAGGGTTACCAGAACAATTAAGTAGGAAGACATCTATGGGTCATCTTGAGGTAGAATTAGTTCAAATAGAAATACGATGATTGTTTATCGAACCATGTTTATTCAATATTTTTCAATGTCGATTGAATAATATTAAATAAATAAGGTTCGTGAATGCACCACTATAAGCACGTCACGATGCTCTCGTGCGCGGTACAGTCGCCGACAAAACTGTAATCCAATCTGCACGCTAATGCGATGCTAATAAACGGTTCTGGGAGTTGAATTACATGTCGGTCTGTCCAGTCCGCGGGGACAGTCGCGAAGAAAGTGGAACACGTCTATAAAGGGAGGTGGGGTTTAATGTTAACCTGGACCGCATTTTGCGGTTTGACAGGTAAAATGGCGTACGGTTTCGGATCATTAACTGGATGTTGTTACGAGAGCTTTCATTTTGAGATGCAAAAGTTAAAATGTATAACGGTCGTTGTTTTTAATTCGCGGTTTAGAGAATGTACTATAGTGTGCTAATGTTTTGTCCTTTTACGCCTTTTATATCATAAAGACATACAATATCGTAAAGTATGGTACTTTCTTTCCATTTTCACAAGGCATAGATAAAATTCAAACCAATGTTTGTAACATGTACTAGCGAATAACTAAAATAATTTCAAAAACAAATAAATTAATAATATAAGAATACTAACTTCTTGCCGAATAGCATCAAACAACTCATTTAAATAATTAAAATTCATACCAGTTCAAAAATTTTAACACTTTTGTCGGCGACTGTACTTTATACCTAAGATGCACGTACAACGGTTTCCGAGTATCGATTTGCAAACACTTCCGTTAAAGGGTTTGTTTAACGGAGCTAGTGTTCTGTTTTATTGGTTTTGGTCATTTTAATGTCACGCTAATTTAAATTAAACGAATCACACTATCTCAAGTTCATTATAACTTAAATTTCTTACTTGAATCTATCAATTCAATTTATTTAAAGCTTGTTTACGCTAGCAAATAACCTATGATTTTAGTACATACACGTAAACGGTACGCAACCCTAAATAATCGTTAGAAATCCCCAAGGCTGATTTGATCTTAGGGGAAGTATCGGCACCCTCTTGCGATCAGGAGTGGTTAAGGGTTCCCTTTACCAGACGAAACATTACGAGGGTGACACCGCATTTATCAGTTTCATTGCACATTTTAGTTAGCAATAAAAAACGAACATTGCACATGAAAGAATTCAAATAAATAAAACGTGTAATATTGACGTTTGTTTTCTTATATGAGAATGATACTGCATTCTCAATACAAGAATAGAAAAATATGCATATGAGCCCGCGTTTCACGCGAAATGCTCATTTCATTAAGCACGTGCGCAAATTCAATGTGAAAAGTAACTAACGTTATTTCTCTGAATAAACTTTCAATTGAATACTCTACGGAAGGAATTAATTTAAAATTCCAATAATCACTATATATTACTATAATATTTACAGTATTAGATATTAACCACTGCCAAATATGACTACTAAAAAGGATGTAATCATGAAAATAGAAAGATTAACAGCATACGTTAACAACTAGCTTTTGCCCTCGAATCCGTCCGCGTTGTGCTATGTTCTTCCAGAGTATGTTCCACATCTTTACCAAATAATAGTGAGATTCATGCAGCCGTTCTGTTCAAACAAAAATCGATCTATCCAAACGCATTTATAATATTAGTAAAATTTTAACACCGGACAATCTTTTCATTTAACCGGTTTAATTTCACACGAATTGTAAAGGCATTTTGCATATAACCTGTAATTTATTGCGGATAAGATCGAATGTATAATTTGGCAAGGTAATGTCGAAATATCGACTGCTCGCATGGCGTAATCCTTATAAAAACTATGGCACCGAAGCCAAAGGTAACTCGTAAGCCAAGTGAGGTCGTAAGGTTTGACAGCTTGCCGTATTGAGTTATTACTGACATTCAAAGACGAATTAGTTTTTACGTAAGTAAATATCTAATTGGCCATGTTCATTTTTAAGAGAAACTGATAATTTTAAGACCTATCAAGACATAAGTTGCTACAGTTTTTGTAATGAGACCTAACAAAATGTAATAAAATTTGTATGTGAGATTGTGGATGGATTAATTGATTTATACTGTTCCAAGGAATCCGAGAATGGTTTTTCATAGTACGTTTAAATTACTAATGATCTCCAGATATTCAAATTATTATTAGAAATAATAATAAAAGATTACAAAGGAAGAGGAAGACCAAAGAAATTATGGATGGATTGTGTGAAAGAGGATATGCATAAGGAGGTGGTAAATTAAGATATCACAGCTGATAGAGATGTATGGAGGTGTACATATTGTGGCGACCCACCGTAGGGATAAGGGCAGGTTGATGATGATAAAAGTAATGTACTTTTGTCGGAAATTTATCAAAACATCAATAACGTAAATTGCTGTACTAACCATTAAAACGTATTTAAAACATGTTAAATGGATTACTAGAATAAGCTACTAATATATAACGATAACAAAAGCCTATTGCGAAAAAGATAATTCTATTCTACATTCCTACTAGAGAAGTTAGTGATAAATGTTTTAATCATAAATAGATAAAAATTGGTATCGGCAGCTACAAAGTAGTGGCGCAAAATATAATTGTCTAGTTATAAATATTTTAAGGCCTATTGTAACCATTAAATAACAGTAAAATAATTCGTTTTTCTTTGTACGTCAAATCTATATAGATTAATAACCTCATAAAACATATGAAGTCATTGTAAAAAATGGAACGCAGGAGACATAATAAATAGCAATGAATAGATGACACGACAAATAATTTCAAAAACTTCATTGTCTGATCACTTATTCCGAAAAAGGTGGATAATTTTCCTAGGAAACAATGCCGGGAAAAATGACGGTACGATCGTACTCTAGTTTGCCAGAGAAGCCATCCCGCGGCAGCGCAGACGGCTGTATGTAGGTTGAACACAAACCAGGTCAACATGCACTCACTACGGCTTACAGATTTTTTTATAAGCATATCATTAAATTTTTTCATTTTTTCCACTAATAAAATAGAGTGCTAACCGAGTGTTGCAGGAATTTTGCACATCTTTAAAAACTCTCGTCATTCAACAGGTTAAAGTGAGGTTATAATGTTCCATTTGCTCAACAATGTAACTGACGGTATGCAAAAGGTTTTTGTGTACTACATTTGGATTCAAAAATATTTTTTAGTAATCTATCATGTTTTTGTTAAGACTCACCAGTTACAAAAACAAAGTTTGACCTAAAAAAAAAAAGTTTGACCTATCATTTTGGTATTTCAATTTTAGTGTATTGTATACATAATTATTTGGTATTGTCTTTTGTAATGTTTATATAGTTTAGCCATTTCCTTAGTAATTTAATAAATACTATGCTCTTAGCGGTATTTTCAAATAATTACGACTTATAAATACGGCCCTTCATGAAAAGTGCGTACAACTCCCTGCCGCAAAAGGTTGCATCTGCGGTTTCTCTGGTGTTCCGGATGTCTATGGGCGTTCGATGAACTGATATTAGATACGCTGGTCTTTTAATATCTCCTTAGAAAAAATGCATCACTTTGTAACACTTATCTCTTTTTATCGTAATTACATTTCTTAACTTATATCCACATATTTTGCAATCAAGACAAACACTTTTGATAGCTACATTTCTTGTGATAACTTACTAATATTAAACAAGAATACTAATTACGAGACTCAAGGAGTAAATTAAATAACAAGCCCATAATTTTTTTTTATTTATAGTAGCGCAAATAAAAATTCATTGATGCTGATAAGTATTCGGTTAGTGATAACCTGATAACAGTGCATTGATAAGGAAGACGCTAATCGATTGTGTGAATATTTGTTACATATGCATTATTAAAAGTAAACTTTGCATGTGGCTGTTATATTTTCTTTGTAAAATTAGTACTGGCAACTATGATTTTTTTCTTTTTTGATTTCTTATCAGCCAGTAACAAAAAAAAACGATTAAATTCAAGATTTTTTTTAAACTTGTTTCCCTCGTTCCGTATTGTAAGTAGGTTCGCAAGTGAAATAAGGGCACAGACACACTGGCACGAACAATGTCGCTTGTGTGACACGACCTAGATTTGAGGCGCGTGTGCAGATCAAAGGTATCCTATTACTGAGACAATCTACAACTTCATTATGTAACTTCACGTAGTTTGTATAAAGCGTTAGAACTTAAATGACTGTCAGCGGTTGATATTATAATGAATAGCGTTAAACTATGTTAAAAGCGATTAGATTTAGCCCAACATACCTACGAAGTATTACGTCTTTATGTAACTTATTAGTCAGAAATTAAACTAAAATACAATCGGTTTACGATAATATTTTACATTAAACTATATAAAACACGTTTAAAAATCTTACTAATATTATAAATGCAAATGTTTGTCTAGATGGGTGTTTGAAGGTATCTCCAGAACGGCTTAACGGGTCTCGATGAAATTTGGTATACATATAGAACATAGTCTGGACCCACACATAGGCTACTAGTGTTTTTCTACGGAGTCGCGGGCGACGGCTAGTCTCTAATAAAAATGAAGTCTTCACGTAATTAAGACTTATTTGTTTTCACTTTGTATTTTGAATTATTAAGTTTTGAATATAAAAACTTAGCATAAAGCTTGAATCTAATATTTTAAAAACAGTCTTTCGTTTGCGCAGTCTATTCTAACCCGGGACTAATAATCCAGGCAGACTCCGTCATTGTATATAATGGTTATATAATAGTAAAAAAAGTTTTGCAAAACAACTTTGCAAATAATACATTAACGTAATAGCATTGTCTAACCAACATTACTGTCAAGAGGTCATCGCGATCATACATCGAACGGAACACGCGATCAAGTTACCCATAGCCTTACAAAGTTGTGGACATATGATATTGTTAGTGACTGTACCGTTTCAAGGTACAATCGAGGTGAATGGTGTTATTCCCATCGGTATTCTATATTATCATATAGGATGTAGGATAAAAGGCAAAAAAGAAGGGTGTTTATTTTTAATTTGATTTTCATAGACAACAGCAACACGAAAGGAACTGCAGATTGGCTATCGATTGCAAAAATATTGAAAACAACAATTTTAATTGTTCAGCAAGCATCTTACGTAACAGCGACAAAGATATGAAGATAAGGTTTTATTGCCTAGTTTTTAATCACACTGATATTTACTATAACGGACTGGTCTTATATCGTGATTGGTTTACGAATATTTTTTCTATAATATTATATTAAAAGTATATTTATTTAATGTCCACTAATGTAGTTTCAATTTCCAATTCAAACGAGGCTGAGCCGAATTAAATTAAAGCATTGATAAGTTACTCGATTATTATTTTATTAACCGTAGGGTTTTAAAACCAAAATCCCTATTAAAACATATTGTTACCTCGATTTTGTCAAAGACATAGGGATCCGCATTCGCATCATATGTTTTATATAGTGATTTCCCTCAGGAACCAATGATAAGTTATAATATTAGTTAAATTATAGTCTACAAGACAATATAATCAAACCTGTATCACTTTCCTCTTCATAATACAAGAAAACATTCCTACAAGTGTTCCGATAATTCTATATTAATGATTTCCATAACGCCCTTGAGTAAACGCAACTAGGGGACAGGTAACTAACTGTAAGTGCGCAGGCACACTTGTCGGAATCTAGATATGGCCGTTCACGTGGGGCCTGGCTGCACCCAATCGTAATAAACTCCTTTTTTAGTCACACCACTCAGGTCGGGTTTAGAACATTCGCAAAACGACACTGTAAGCTGTTGACTAAATTAATAAGAAAAGAGCCTAACTAGCATAATTAAAACACAATAAAATAATACGTGGGTAAATCAGTAGGATAGGAAATTCTTTATGCCTACCTCTCTGGATCATCAACCCATTTTAAACACCTTAATGCAAGAGGTAATAATACCTAAACATTTAATTCGTAATAGGATTCGATCTACATGTAAGAGTAAGCTTAAAGATTGTTATATTTCTTTTGAGTGAAACGTAACTTAATTAATAATTACAAAATCTAAAACGGCTTAGAATTAATTTTAATTTAAATCTCAACGAAAGTTATACTATAAAATATAATAAATATAATTTTCAATTTGAATTTAATAAACACATAATGGGATCTCTAAAGGGCACTTCCTACTTAGCAATAATTCTACACTGTCCCTTCAGAATGGATTGCTGTTGTTCTGTACCATGTACTATGTGCAATCATACTAACACATATCAAATAGGTATATATGTAGATGACTAAGTACGTACACTGATACCTTATAAAAACTAATTTTATTTCGCTGTCCCGGTAATGCTTAGGATGTCCCGTTAACAATGTTTTAGTCTAAATAATTTATTTTTCTAAAGAATCTCCACATAATTCATTGATAATTAAAGATTGAAAATGCACACATACCACCATCGATATTATAAAGGAGTATCGAATTCGAATCACCTCAATTTTTGTAAGGTGACATTATCTAAATTAATCTTAATGATGTTTGATTTGAGAATAAAACGGGCTGCATTTTCTAGACATTTTAAGTATCATATGTAGTTGTATAAATATTAACGCAAAATGTCTACAAATCTGAACGAATCGGCGAATCTAATCAGATTTTAATCAACTACAAGCTATAAATCTCAACACGACTGAGACTAACATTTTTTTAACTAGTTCTTAATAACTGTGATAAGATCGGTAGGCACAACAAGATCGATTATTTTATGACACCATTTAAGCCATTTTAATTTGAAAAAAAAAAAACGGTACATCGAGTAAATATTAATGTTTACTACTCACCACAAACTGACCGACGAAAGAAAATATCCAAAGCTAGCTCACAGAAAAACAACTTCTTTTCACACAAACATATGTTACACATAAAATTCCACTTATGTTTTACACTAAACAATTATCGAATGGTTTTTTTAATCACACGAAATCCAATTAAACTTCGAAATTGTATTGACGCGGGAGAGAGCAAGACGTACGCACACCCACCTCGCCGCGCTTATCAACTGGGACTGGCGAATGAGCGAGTGAATGAACGGAACGCACGCTCGACGAATGACACCGAACAAATACGATTGAAGTTAATTACAATAAATAGGATTAAAATGATGCGTTAAAAAACCTTAATATAGACTTTTTTACATGTAAAGTAAAATAAAAATTGAAGGTTATGTGAGAATTGAAAAAGCAAGTCACCTACTTTCTTTTACACCTACTTTATGATATATGTATGTAGTGTAGTGTATGTAGTTGGCAATGCCGCGAGAAAAGTAAACATTGCGTTGTATATTTCAGTTTTGGAATAATTGTTCTTATTGCATGTAACATTAAGATTTATTTTTATTTGTGGAATGTAGATATTTTCTGATTAGTTAACTGTTGGTCGGTGAATAAGTTCGTTTGTGTGAGATACTTGATAATCATTCAAGCAATTCGAGGTATGTATATATATATGTTTGTATTAGTGTATATACATTATGGAAAAGCTTGCATCAAATACTTTAACGATTAATTGACTTGTAGTACTTGTAAAATAGACGTATTTGTGAAAGACATTGGAATATATTTTTTTCAAAAGCAAAATAATTTAAAGTGAAAAAAAAACAATTTTATTTAAAAAGGATTTTATAAAATATGCCACTTGGCGTTCTTTTTCCGTACACATTCTCCAATACAACCTAATCCTTTGCAAGAATTCTCCCATGGAATTGAATATTAATTTCTGTATGTATCATATAATTTCTGTCAGCTGTCAATCTGTTCGCACACGGCTCCGTCATGGATGTCAGACAACACGCACTAGTAATTGAATAAGCCTACAGCGGCCATGGCGACTACTTCCAATGGATAGAAACGATAATATAAACAAAAATAATACAAAGTCGAAGCCCAGGGGGATAGACTTGGATTACAAGGATTTTATTTCGCATTATCTCGTTTAATAAAAGAAAAGGTGTGTACATTTTTTACAAATTTAACTTATAGTTTAGGTTACTTCGTAATTTGTTATTTACGTAAGACACATACGACAAAAGTTTGGCAAGATTTCGGTAATACGTGCAGTATTTTTTAATATTTTGAATAGTACTTTAAATATTGTTTCCTAGCGTGACAAAACTTGCAAAAAGCCGCCGCTAACAACGTTTTGGAGCGCTAAATAATTAAGCATTCGATCACGCAATGCGAAAACATAATAATTAGTTGTAATGAGCTTGTTGACACAAATGCGGACGTCAATTCGAGTGCCGCTGTTCGCTTTTTACGCATGCGGAATTGTATGCGTAAAAAGCGCGCATATGCGCATCCTACATTCGTTTTTCATAACTACTACAATTAACAATTGTAACTATTTAAACTAAATTGAAAACATCTATTTGACTAATAAAAATAGTCTACTTTTTACTTATTTCTACAATACCTTGACTTTAATACCTATTTCCTGAAAATCTGTAAAGAATTCACACAATATTTTTAATTGTTTCTCGTAGTTACGGGGGGAAACAAATCCAAAGACAAATTATTCACATACTCGATCACCCCAAGTAACACGCAGCCTCCGACCACTTCACTTTAAAATACGAGCGTGTGTTTGATTTTTTTTACTTGTAGTTCAAGTTTTTGTGACAACCCTAAGTGCACGCATAGAGCATATATGTACGCATAATGCACGAGCTACTCGGAATCCAACCGTAATAAAAAATTCCGTCCACGTCCCGTAATAGCACATACTTGCGTCAGTCTAGGCACGACATAGTGCATCACATGCCATCACTTTATTCCTTTGGACTGTTAAAAAAAATTAAAAATCTGCCATGTACCAGCAATTCTTAGACCAAATATGGGAAAATTATTCATTGTAATTATTCCACGTTTTCAAAGAATTCTGTGTTGTGTTCTTCGTCACATTTTTCCATCTTAATTTGAAATAAACGTGTTTTCAATTTGAACAATATATGGTTTATGGAATAAGATCTTAAATAAATTGTCAATCTACTAATTACAAGCATGCTTTAATTTTGTTGGATAGGTTACTATACTAGTTGGCTAGATTTCGGCGAAACCCGTATGTTTTGATATTAATCCATACCAATGGCATGCTTAAATAAGCTTTTATCAGAATAACGCGCCCGACACAGATTGACTGGATTAAGTAAGGGTTGGCAGTAAATCTAATTTATTTATGTTTCCGCGTGAAGCATGACCATGTGGATTAGCGAGTTGATTCTGGTTAATAGCAGTAGTAAATTATATGAGACATGGCATTTATTTTTTCCTAGTATATAATTACTCAAATGAGGTAATTTTTAAACATTTTACCATATTTTATCCAAATCTTGTGCCATATGCCTAATTTCTGGCAAATTAATACTTTAATCGGATGCCGCAATTCATTTATCTAACGTGCGTAAAATGCGTTTAACTTGATTAATATTTGCTAAGCCTTTATATTGAATAGCAATCGCAAATTAATGTTGACCTGACAATATTCGTCCGTCCGTCGTCCTAACTGTTCCGAAGCAATGTCCGCGTTGTTGGAGCCGGAGTCTACAAGTCTCAGGATCGGTCCAGTCCTCTCAGTACTCGATAGTTATTCGACTTCTCTGACTAAGGACACGAGCCTTGCGTGCTTAGAACTCTTTGCTGCTATGTAAACGTTTTGTATTGCTTTAATGTTCGACGAACATAGTTTAACCAAAGTTTATTTCATACACTAGATAAAAAACATACATTTAATTCTTGCCTATGATACGTTGAATTAAGCAAATTTTTCAATTTTAAAATTTATATGTATTCATATTTATATTTAATAGCATAATAGTTGTCTTCCGCGGCTCTGTCCATGCGGAATTAAAAAAAATTCCTAGTAGCCTATGCGTTCTCTCAAAACTATGTTCTCCATCCGTGTCAAATTTCAATGAGATCCATGCAGCCGTTTCAACAAACATCCATCCGTCTATCCACCTTAACATTCGCATTTATAATATTAGTAAGAAGTAAGATAGTAAATAATACAATTTACATTTTTAATATTTATTTTTATGTAAAACAATATTGCACAAGAAGCATTATTATTTATTCCACTTTAAAAGTAATCGCTAAAAAACCAATTGTAGTTTTTCATTTGTTTCTTGTTAGTTGATATAAATCTTCCTTAGGGAAGATTTATATCAACTTTTTTTCATTTCATGTTAACCGATTGGGTCACATCTGATTTCGTTTACCTGTAGGTACCGTTATGTCTGATCACTCAACCGCAACATTGGTATTGGAAGATGCAAGATTATCGAATCGACCGACAGAATCGAAGGTTGTGTGAGGTAACATTCATTGGTTACTCTGCGGTTTCAAGACGCAGTGCTTTTTAACAAACTAAACTAATGTAACGGAGCTCTGACTTCTCAATCGTGACTATCAACTCATTATAGACTTTGGATTGATACAAAAAAAAAGTACTTACCTTAATGAAAAAAAACAGCGATTTGTCGCCCCCATTTCCAGCGTATCCAAAATGCTTGGGTATTCCAGAATAACTAATGGATACGGTTGCTCTATTGACTTTGTTTGACTACTAGTTAGAAATACAAGTGTGAGACGTCCATTCTAACATCTGTTTTTTATATGTCACTATTGACCATACCTTTCTTGCAAATGATGCGTTACTATTATAATTATACTTCGGTATAGTGAGTATAGTATAAAGTCAAAGTATCGCACTGCTACAAACGGTAAGGTTCTTGAATTTTATAAAAAAAAATAAGAATCACAGTCGAAGTAATTTATAAGATTTTGTACACAACAATAATATCTATTAAAATACGCTCAAGCATCGCTTAACCAATGTGTTTATTCACATTTTATAAAGCTTAACATAAATCTATGTCTTTACTTTTATTCGTAAACAAGATTTTTAATTTACAGTCATAGGGTAGACAAAGTAACGTCCGCTAGAGAGCGTCGGAAGGTCATTGTGAGGACACGCGCGTCGACACCCACTCCACAAGCACTAGTCTGCGATGTGTCAGCTAAGCATATTGCTTAATATCCTTACATTTTGAGGACCTTTATTGAGGTAGGTTTTTTTCATTTTGTACTTGTGTTTCGCACGAAACGTTTGTGGACAAATGTTTAAGCTTGCAATTTCTCAAATTACAGTGATAGTTCTTATTATGAACTAGCATCGCAAGATTAATAGGGGCAATAAGAAATATATGTACTGAACGGGTAAGATATTTTTGGAAAAATGAAAAAAAAGACAACTACTTCGATAATGAGGTCACTAAGTTATAGGTCACAAAATTGTAACGATGTTATTTTTTATAACGATAAATATAATATAATATTGGACGTTGTTGAAAAACAGAGGGCCCTTGAGCAACACTCAAAACTGAGTCAGGACTTCGACGACTGCGTAGCCGCTGAGTGGGGCGAGGGGGGGTAATGAGAGTAAAAGGGAAGGGGGACACTCGAAGTCAACAAGTGCCCTCTAGACCACAGTTAATTACGACATTTTATAACAGATCAAAAGGATTCTTTCATTTTACTTTTGACACCAACACCAAAAGTTGAGAGGATAATTCAATATTTACAAAAGATTTTTTAAGGTCAAGGGTCGAATGAAATATTTTTAGAATTCATACTGTGACCTTTTTCTAACCCATTTGTATGGTCATGAGTAGTCGTGTGTAATCCAACTTTTAAGGTTTTATATAACCAAACACTTATACTGATATCTTGTTAACTACAATATAACTGGCCGGCAGGAAAAGCGTTCACTGAAAATGTAAACATTGAAAACGGAAGTGGGGTCGGAGCGGGCAATCAACGTTACGGAAGTGACAATTTGATGTCGTCTCTGGTGAATTAGTTCGCAGCGAGTGAGCTGCGAGCGGACTCAATATGAACAGCCAGTGCTCAATGCTTGCCATATTGCTACTTCCGGGTCCAGTCTTTAGTAGATTATTTTTAATCGAAAACTGAATGGATTTGAGTTCACTTAAGTCAATGTGTTTTTGATGTTGCAAAACATAAATTGAATTTTATTAAAAAAAATACGAAACGTATGAACATCAAAATAGAATTTAAATAGACTTGTCGTATTGATTGCTTTTTTTAATTTTCCAACTGTATTTAAAATGTTGTCCCTGTTTGTTCAAAGTTAATGAGCGGGTTGACTATATTTTATATTAGGCAGTGTTAAAGCACTTCCTTTTTTCTCTATCCGGACCGGTACAAGAGGAGCTGCAATTGCCGTTCACACACCAATATATTGAACCAATTTAGGCATAAAAATTACATAGTGAAAATCATGACAAGATAGCTACAGTACGACAAGAATTCTTCGACACGTTTTTATATGACGTTTTATGGGGCGTTAGTGAGCTATTACAATTTAGATTGACTTCTAGCCAACATGTCAAATGACTTTGTTTATCTACACGCTTTTCAAATTAGCACTTCGTGTTAGGATTAGATTTATCCATGAAAATAATATTAATCTATAGATATGCATCTTTTTCAATGAATTTTATCGCGTTGGAATTTATAAGACGGATTACACTTTGATCCAGTTTACGTTGACAGGAAATTCTATTAATATTTTATACTAATATTATTTAAATACATTCCATTTGGTATTAACAAAAGATAACTAAGATATTTTAAATACTATATCTACACGTGAAATTAGATTTTAGATAAAAAAACGAATACGAAAGTAGTCACTGATATTATTATTCGTGCTTGAATTTATTAACATTTATTTGACAAGCTTGTTCGAATTCGTAAAAGAAATGTATGTGAGAAATGCCGAGAGAACAGTGATAGAGCTCGCTTTGACATGTTCGCACGAAGCGGCCCGGCTCGCCCGGTGAAATACCACGACCATACAGAAGACAGGCGTGAAGTGGAAGCAATTCCGCGTTTCGTCTGATGAGTGTCCCGGAGGCCTAATTTAGTCCTCTTTCCCTTCCCATCCTTTTCTTTATAAGGCAAGGATGGGAAGTGAAAGTGGACTTTCCGGATGAGAGGATGCATGGAAAGGGAAGATATTTTCTTTCTGTGCATCCTCTCCTCCGTCATTAAAGGTAGGCAACGCATATGCAATTGCGTATGTCTATGGGCAACGGTCACTTCGCTGTTTCAGTGATTTCAGGTGGCCGCTCGCTCGTTTGCCACCTTTTGGTATAAAAAAAAACCTACAGTTAAATACAAAAACCTATAAGTGTATTATATTTCTATTTGTATGAACCAACTAATGTCTTACAAAAGTACCGAGTAAAAGGATACCGAAACTGGATTGTGGTTTAGAAATCCTTTGTGATATTGTCATGCGTAATTGTATTACCTACCATCAGGTGAACGACCTTTTTGTCTTATTGAAGAAAAACAAATGACTGTGTAACTTACTACTGGCTTTGTGCCAATAGACTACTAGTGTTAACTTACGTATGACCATACCTGAGGTTCTAATCCGTTGCTATTCCATTAACACAAAGTTTTATAGCTTAGTTAATAATTTTTTGTTTCACTAATCCAGCAATTAAATGTAATTAACACTAACTATCCGGTAGTTTGTTAACAATATAGAGAGCAAATGTCTCTTTTACCGTAATTAGAATATTTGGGTGAATTTATAGAGTACATGAAACTATTTTATTTTATTATCCATACAAATAGTACGATCGCGTGCGACTGAACATTACCTTAGCGTGCTCGTGTCCAATATCGTATAAGTGCAATGTAATAAATATAATATTACGTTCACCATTAGCCTTGTTGGTCGTCGATAATGACTTTGTAAAAGATAAAGTTGTTAACTATAATTATTGTAGGATAATAATCTGTTTTTGAACAAGAAACTATTCACACATCGTTGTACAAAATCTTAATGATTCTTCGATGAAATAAGAGTAGCCATAATTCTTGAGAAATGCATCAGAGAACATATTTCGTGCAGTATAGTCAAACAAGGATATCTGACCTGGTGAGAGGGGCGCTGCTGTCGCGGTTAGTTCTGTCAAAAAATATGTAAAACCTCCATGAGCATACTAAATGACATAAAAGAAAGACCTGGAATGACAGCTCCGGTACGGAAAGGATCTAGTGACACTGAAAGGAGGGCGCTAGTGAGTTGTCATCATTTAGTTTGACTTATACCCACCGGGGCAAATATCCTTGTCGGTCTACAGTTTAGTAACATTTTTAACTACCCAATCAGGAAGAAAACATTCATTTAAATTTCTTACAGTGAAATCGTGTGGTAAGATAGAGAAGAATGATTTGAAATATTAAAAAATATAACCGCAGAATTGAAAACAAAGTAGCGTCACTGACTATCAGGCGAATGTTCTGTGACTTCGTTTTAATTTTATATATTCCTCCTCCTCCGAAACGGCTTGACCGATTCTCATGCAATTTTGTTAGCATATTGAGTGGGTCTGACAACGGCCAACATCTATTTTCATCCCGCGCGGACGGAGTCGCGGGCGACAGCTAGTTAGAATCTAAAAACATGAACACTAAGCACTAGTTAAAACTGGACATCGTTAAGCTGTAAACGTAGCGCATGAGATCAAACAAGTTAAAAATGTTATGTTCATTAGGACTGGATATCGAAATGGGATGTCGCTATTAATGGTCCATACTAGGACATAATTGCGTTTGCATAAGTCGCGTAATGATCTCTAACTCGTCGGATGAGATGAGATTGGATAAATTATAAATAATTCTGATTGGACCATCACTGAGATTGCTAAGTTCCAAGTCTTACTAAGACCATATCTAATAAATTATAGTTTTTGAATATTAATTTAATTATGTATATATTTTACAGCTCTTATGGACAAGGAGAACTCTAAATCTGGAGTTGTACACCTAGGAAGAAATGGCTGGATTACGTGAAAGGTGACATGACTAAGAAGAGTAACGATCGCTGGAGGAAGAAAATCTGGTGAATAATAAGACAGGATAAGATGAGCTGTTTAAAATTGAATTTTTTTAGAAATAAAGAACTCATTTTAGAAAATCGTTTTACTATCTCGATTTAATGTAGTGGAAACTTTAAAATTTTTATTTACGATTCTAAGTAACTAGTTACCTTAACGAACGGTTCTGTAAAATGTATTAACGGAATCGCACCAAATTAACATCAGATTTAAATAAGTAGGTCTCCTAGTGTAGGTGAATGTTCATTGATATACCTATGTATCACATATATGTGATATAACCAGATTAATACATAAGTATGTGTTGCTGTTGTTTGAAACTTAACTCCTTATTTCATGGTAATTCATAAAAATATTTTAAAGTATTCATAGCTTATAGCAAAAATTATTCCTTATAAATATTGAATTTTCTTTCCTAATAATTTATATATGTATATATACACAATGCATTTGTTTACATTTGCATGTATTGCTCACCCTGGAAACTGCTACCTGTAACAATATAACATAGATTAGTCAATAAACTTAAGTTTTTCCTTCGAAAAATATTTTTCTCTAACGATTAAGCATTTAAATCACAATCTGACACTTAATGACGACGAAAGATGTTCCATTTAACATAAATTTAAAAATGTACTAGCTGTCGCCCGCGACTCCGTCCGCGCGGGCGTAATAATAGATGTTGGCCGACGCTCAGACCTACTCAATATGCTCGCAAAATTTCATGAGAATCGGTCAAGCCGTTACGGAGGAGTATGGGAACGAAAATTGTGACATGATAATTTTATAATATATATAAGATTCTAACATCACTTTTGTAATATTACGGTTTATGTTAATAAAAAAATATATAAGACTTAAAATACTAAAGAAGTTGTCTTAGAAAAGGCCGTTCAATTACCAGCAATTATGTTTAAATAATTTTTTTAACAACGCGGGATTGCTTTTGGACAAGATAACGTTCTGAGTGATATTCGTTCAATATTATTTTTAATGTTTTACGATAGTAGCAGTGACCTTTCTCTTGTATGTAAATAAGTCGAATATATTATTGTTCTTCGAGGCATGGATATAAAGTAGTATTGGCCATTATTGTCTCCCGCGACCATGTCTCATTAAAGATATTTAAAACGTTGAATACGGAACAAAAATAAACGTTGAGAGACGCGTGTCTCTTCGGAATCGTCTTTTGTTTAACATTACTAAATGTTTATTTTTATGTTCCATTTTGTTGTGAGGAAAATAGCAATGTTTTACACAACACTCATAAAAACGTTCGAGTTTAAATTCTTGAATAAACAACTCATAAAATTACTTTATTTTTTTTCTAAATATGGAAGGTAATGATAATTACTGTGCCAAAAATCGGTAATTTAAGCTTTTTTTTTACACAAAAAATTGACACAAGTCGGTTTTTCAACCTAATTAAGACGTGAATAGGAAATACTTTGCCAAACAAATAAAAAACACATTTTTTTAATTCTAAAGTTGATACAAAGTTCTGTTTAGATTTTTAGATCTCTATCAAGCTTTCGAGATGAAAATTAAACCAATTTATTTAAAAGCAAAAATAGAATAATCATTATTGCGAATATGTTACATGTGCCGTAATCAATCATTATGTTGTCTCGAAGAAAAATAGAGCGCGAAGTGATGGGCCGATCCGTCTCCTTATATGTCGACCTTGGGATATCGAATTTAAGCACGGATGGAGTCGCAGGCGACAATACGTGTATAAAATTGGAAAGCCCGTGATCAAGTGTATGCTTTAATAGTTAGAGTGCTGTTAACAACACTTTTGGATGTAAGTAGGTGGTCTCTATCGTCGGTGGTCTCCATTGTTTTGTGTTCATGTAAAGTTTAAATAAACTACGTGTCTATTACTTTAAAGTTTTAATTATTGTTCATTTTATTAACTACTCAATAGTTATTATAGTTGGGTTAAATAATTAGTTTTAATACAGTATTCATTTTTCTTTTGATGTATTAAATAGTTAACGTAAGTTTATTCAACGTTTTATATGTTGACGATGAGGATACATAGAGTCTAAAGCAACGTCTTATAACCTTGATGCCTTTAATCTAGATTGATAGGCATACATTAGGAATAAACTATTTGTCCCAATCTTGGCATCTCTTCGTTTATTACAAATCAGTTACCAAGGATCAAACTGAAAGATTATATAATGTTATACATAGTAAATGATATTAATGCCTTCAATATTTATATAAGATAGTGAGCCCTTGAAGAGACGTATTAAGAACGGATATGTCTCCATGTACGTCTATCAGGGCCAGACTACGGTCCGCCATTTTTTTTACAAACTACTACCGCCATCTGCCGGTTATGTGATGCGACTAGATCTAATTTGGAATTTTATACATATTTTAGACATTTTCATTAATATGCTAGACATTCTCGTCTTACAATCAATCTAAAATACGACCAGGAATTGTCAGACTTTCGTAAAATGGACTAAGAAATTTTCTTGAAAAGAAAAATAACAATACTTATTTATCTAAACTAATAGCAAAAATCTTTAACATTCCTTCCGCGAGCACGTGTTTGATTATAGAAACAAGTGTACTTTGATTGACCGTTACAGCATGCATCAGTTGGTCCGTCGATCTCCATCAGTGCGGAGCGAGGTAACGGTGTGATACGCAACGCACAGTCCGGCTTACATTAAGTGATTAGCTAGTTTCACACGAGGATAGAACTACGAGATAGAGCTACTCTACTGTGTACTATCCTACTGGAAAATACAAAACTGATATTGTTTGTACCCACACTTACGATCTACAGCCTCCCTAGACAAGGGTACATTCGATATCATAATAAAATACGACTAAATCTGTCAAAAATATCACAATAAATATGGACATGTATGAGACATATCGACAGTCATTCTCATTTCCTTACATTTTTGACGGACAGTTCTGTCTGTCCTACTGTTATGCCTCACTGTACGACCTTCGTGTGAAAATAGCATTAGCGATAATTATACAGATATAGCGGAATTAGTAGCCGGATGCACTAAGTAGCATTTAGTTCACGTTATGCGCTAAGTTTTATAACGAGCTTACATTACGGATCAATTTATTGAAAGTATACTTACTTAATTTCCTATTCCTGACCTAATATACTAATAACATAAGCAGTCAATATCCGCAAACAGTGATTAGGGGCATTTCCTGTTGGACCAATCGAACGGCCCAAAGGTAAAAAAAACATGCTTATAACTCGAGAGAGGAAAAAAGAGTCAAGAATGCGATGATAAAGGGAAAAAATGTTTACGTGTCTACGACTGTTAACTTTCACTGCTGAACACTTTCAAAAACATATTGCCATCCCTCTCATCCTTTATGAAAAAAATGAGATAACATGCTCTTGTTCGAATTTTCCGGCAGTGAAAACTCCTTGCAACTGGATTTTAAAAACTTCATGTCCGTTGTCACGGTGATTCGTCAATTCATGGTAACTACAAATCACTATTCTTATTGTACCTTAAGCACATATCTTAAAAGAAATAAAACGGTTCTTTACGCATAAAGTTTTAAATGTGCTGAGTCACGTTGATTTTACATTTTATTGTGTTCTGTGAAACTCTTATAAAATTTTAGTGCTAGAAAAATCTTGTTAACGTTGGGGCTACTCCTGGTAATGTAGTAAAAGAGCAGCTTTGCACTCGCCGCTCCTAACTGTCCCTTGGCCTCTTGACCGACACTCGCCAACGCTCGCCTACCTTACATATTTTCTTTCTGTGGTACAAGTTATAAGAGATTAAATCTATATCTTGAAAGCTTGTGCTGTAAATGACAACGAAATTAAAAAAATAAAAACATGACTATCATATTGGTATCACATACATATACTTTTTATATGTGTGTTATATACTTACTAGTATTATAATATTTTATTACGCAAGTAACTCTCGCAGTACTGACAGTAAAAAAAGCTAGTTTAGATTTTCTTAAGTATCATCTAATCTTGCAAATCAGGTCAGTTTATAAACGGTCAAGTCGGATTTTAAAAGAAATAATATTTTACTTTAAAAATAATAAAAAATACTCAATAGATTCGCTATACGCTTATGAATACAGCAAACTCATTACTGGTGAGTTTTTGCTTGGGTCCGAGGTACTCGAGTGTCGTTACGGGCGGGAGTTCATTGATTGACGCGCCACGATGCTGCAGCGGTCACTGAGTTACGTGCTATATCACACATTGAGGTCTAACACTACGCGTAGATACTATAATAGATATTGTGTTTTGATTGTGAGAACTTCTTTACAAAAGACTTTGACCAAGTCGACGGAGTACGTCAAATAATTCTGCATTAAGAAAGACAAAAGACTTTCGATAGAATGTCAAATAAATCCGAACAAGGATTAAATTATGTTCTGTAAAGTATAAAAATATTCGAAATTTAATTTAAAATAACCTCAAAGTTACGTAAATTGTAATATTTGTTGTATGTTGGAAATATAAACAAATATCTTTGTATAAAAGTTGTGAATACAAAAGACGCTACTATAAAAATACTGTTGAAAATAATTGTCATCGTAACAAAACACTAGAGCGGAGGCTGTGGAGTGAATCCTTGTGAAAAACCAGGACATATGTGTTGCTTAGAGTCGCGCCTCGCTGAGGACCTTTGACAAAGTAATGACGCCGCGGAGACAAAGACACCCCCCATCCACCCCTCGCTATCCCTCCCCCGAGGTGGTTCTCCCCCAGTGGAGGGAGGAACATCCTCTTTAGAAAGGGTATCTATGCCTTGAGAGGCTATTGTTTAGGCGATTCCTTCGAATATTTATTTTTAGTACAAACGACTATTTGCTGGAGCATCATAAGCGAACGTGAAACTCTTTGAACCCTTCGGTTTAGGCTTATGAGGGAATAAGACGCAAATATATCCCCCTACCTCTCACACTTGTTTGTTTTTGACGCAGTTGAAAGTGCCCTTTGTCTGTATTTATCAAGCGTTGTGCTAATAGTTGCTAATTAGGGAAGTAGTTTTCCCGGGAAAATAGAAAGTGATATTTCGCATCGTGTTTTCATTTTATCGCTTGAACTGGACAAGCTACGTTTTGCATAATATCTGTGTATTGCTTTCAAAATGTTTAACTTTTACCATCGTTTACTTTATGATTATTTAATAAATTCCTAAACGTAAATAACATCGCTTATATTTACTATAAAAATTAAAAAAAAATCATATTAGCCTTCTCTATTACAAATAAATTAATAACTCTGTGGTGTTCTTTGACGCCAGCCCCCGGCGTCGCACAGGCTGGCGCTGCGCCCCTGTCGCCTGTCGCCTGTCGCTTGAAGCTACGTATGAATAGAGGATCGCATATTGTATGTGGCATTTTAAGAGCCTTCCAGTGTTAATATGTGTAACAAAGCTTATCCCTTCCCTGTGACGTTGGATAAACTATTTTTAGACACCATTTGTACGAGCTTTTGTAAAGTGTCGCTTATTGTACGCTTAGTTTGTTTGCAAAAGGATTTTGGCTATATCTTGAGATTTAGTAGTTATTTGCATACTTTAAGTGGTTTAATTAATGCTTTCGTTAGCTTAAATTAATTTTTGTTTACGTTTAATTATTATTGTCTAGGTCTAAGCTAAAGTTTTGATGAGCTTATTTACAACTTTTGATTACGGATAAAGATGTTTTTAATTCATCATTTTCTTTCCAACTTTTATATAAAGAAAAATAATTTGCACTAAATAGAAAAATATTTTGCGGTATAAATAAAAATCAGAACAACGAAAATTACCTTTGAGATAGAACAAAAGCCTAGAAATAAGGATACAAAATGTTTAAAGATACAACGTAGAGACAATCCCTAGTACCAAGGGGAATTAAACAACGCTCCAGTTTCAAACGAGGTAGGCAGCGAGCACAAAACACGTGTTACACTTCCTCGTGATCATTAACCCTTTGTATCTTGATTAGTATATCTCGAACAGACAGACCGACTGCGCTCTCAATGTAGACCGGTTTTTTAGATGTTATCGTTGCATTATTTTAAACTGCGGTTCGTTACTATAACGGTACTGAACCGGTTACGTAAGAAAATTCCTTAAGTATTTTTGGCAGTAATTAGTATTGTAGGTTAACTTTTTAAGGGTACAAGAGTAATTCCGTGTACTGCGATGTCGATTTTAATGTGTAATGATCGCAATAATCATAAAGATCTACATTTACGGATCTAATTATAAATTACTTTTTTAATTATCATCTTTATCTTAATAATAATTTAAATGTTTGGGTGTAGACTGGATGTTTGTAAGAAGATATCCCTAAAACGGCTGCATCAAGCAGCAAAGATCTCGATGTAGAACATTGTCTGGAAGAACACTTAGTTTAATTAATTAAGTTTTTTTTTTAATTAAGCGGGCGACAGCAATTGTTTATTAAGACGAGAATTCATTAACGATATATTTTAACCATTAATCTCGACCTACCATTAGCAGAGCCACTTAACGAAATAGCAAGAGAATTAAATTCATATTAACTAAATGAACATGTTAACAACAGTAGCATCTAATTGTTTGAATTGGATTTTAGCCGAGTAACTCAATTACGTCTTGTATTTAACATCTTAACTTATTTTTAATTGATGTCACCACTGCTGTTAACAGTTATTTTTCGGAACGTTCAAGAACCAGTGGGTTTACAAACAAGTATTTAACAATGATACCCATACAAGTGTGTCTTACTATCGTAATATGTACTTTTACAAAAAATTGCTATCCCTTTGAAAAAAACTGAGAAAATAATATGTTTCTACTGTCTTCCCCTGTAACTTTCTCACTACTAATATAAAACTGAATGAAATGTTCTGACAATAAACTTATAACTATAAATTTAAGTTATTAGATTAGAAGTTTATTAAAGCTTTTGTAAGTCAATTTCGAGTACTGTTGGCACATATTAAATATATTATTGTAACAATTTGTAGCGGCATAATGGCTTTATAATATCGGTGATTGCGTGTCGCAGGCGCAGTGTGTTCTGATCGTGTTGGCCAACACCAAAACTACTGATATTATCTGATGTGTCTTGTTCTCGATTAGATAGGGATGCCACTCCTATATTGGCAGTGTTGGGAGTAAAACGTAATTACGTTTTTAACTTATAGGTTATTTAACTGTAACTTCACTACATATGATAGTTCCTTATAGAGTTTTAGTCAAGGCTTTTTAATTTTAATATCAAATTGTTACTTCTTTGTTTTCCTTTTTTTATTTCCGAATTGTTATTATACCTTTCTTGGTTTGCTAACTAATCTCTTTTTGTTGCATGCATTGCTGATTTCACTATAAACTGTACGCTATGTTTTTGATAGAGATTAATTTAGTATAAATTCTACTATATATAGTGGCAACCCTTGTCTTTGGTAAATGATAGACAGCTCTAAGCGTGGTGTTGGACATGTAACGAATTAGCAACGTTCTCGACAGACACCGCGGGAGCATATTTTCGTCTTACGATGACCGCATTTGAAACCAATTTTGATTAATACTTGAGTAAGAAACATTGTTACATTCTATTATTTTAATATATATCTTCGTAAGATTCCTTACTTTATGTAGTAAAAATATTACTTTCATCTTCTTACAACGTAAAGTAGGGACGTCTCCTTTAAGGATCATTTAATAGACTCTTACGTATATTAAATTGACAAGCTTATTGGCAATGAAATGCAGTTGAATGATTTCGTTGGAAGGCATCGCTTTGACAAGTCTTTGTCCTCAGAGTAGCTATTGCTCACAGACACTTCGCTTCACTGAACTGTTTTATTAAACTATACCAATATATCTTACTAATATTATAAATGCGAATGTTTGGACGGATGGATGGATGATTGTTTGAAGGTATCTCCTGAGCGGATGTAAGGATCTCGATGAAATTTGTCATAAATATAGAACACAATCTGGAAGAAAACATAGGCTACTAATTATGTTTTTTTTTAATCCGACCAAACGACAAGTAGTTGTGTATATAATTGATATTATTAAGTTTATATATTGCTCTGTAGACCTGCAATAATCTGCATTAAATAAAAAATAAAAATAAAAAAGCACTAATAAATATTTATTTTTTATTTTTTTCTAATGACATACTCAAAACATACTAAATAATTCAAAACGTAATGCACCATTCGTACAAGAATTTCATCTCAGTAATGCGGAAGAAGCTATTTCGCAATGAAGAGTAGAGAATGTAGCTCATTACTGATTCATTTTCATTCAACATTCTTAGAAACAAAAACAGTTTTGCGTTTTATTGCAGCCTTCTGTCACCGGAGTGAACGCCGCGTAATATCTTTGTAACGTCTTCAAAATAAAATCTTTTATGGACAGACAGACGAAACAACTAAAGTTATACGATGGTTAATTGTATGAGAAATTTTTATTAAATTATTTTTTGGTTAAAGTGTTAAAAATTCGTACAATTAAAAAATATTTAAAACACTAGCGGTCACCCGCGACTCCGTCCGCACGTAATGAAAAACATGATTAGCCTATGTGTTCTTGCAGACTATATTCTATGCGTATGCCAAATTTCATCGAGATCCGTTCAACCGTTCTAGACATACCTTCAATAATCCATCCATCCATCTAAACATTCGCATTTATAATATTAGTAATATCTACAATTTGCAGTTGAGCTGTTGAAGTATAAAGCTGAATGATTTTTCTTTACCTCATTATTTCTATATTTTGTGAGTCACTTAACCACTGAGCTATAGGAAGATATGTGAAATTTAACAAAGCAGCGATCTTATTTGATATGACTGATTAACAATGTTGGCGCCGCTCAACAAACTGCATCGTTAATCGCAAATGCAATAACTCCGCGCCACTCATTCATTATTAATTCTACCCAACTCTACATCTACATCCCGAATCATTAATCATTTTTATTATTTGTTACAAAAACTTTACATTCCACGTCAATGTTTTTTAATAGTAGTTAGAATATTTTAATGTGGGGAATTTTGGTCCTTTTTTATTAATATTATTGTGTTACAGGTTGAAGAGTTATATATCCTTCAAAAGTATAAAATTGTTTTTGTTACATTTATCCATTTTAACCAGTTTTAATCTTCTAACTGAAAAAATGAAGCTATTCTCATACTAATTCCCAACCATTTTTCAACCTCTTACAACCTTTTTATCGTGTTAAAAAGTAGTCTATATCCTTTATCAGACTCTAGGCACACAGTGTACCAAATTTCATTTAAATCGGTCTAATAGTGTTTGCGTGAATGAAGCACAAACAGACAGACAGACAGAGTTACTTTCGCGTTTATAATATTAGTAAAAATAAACTATCTAAATTATAAAAAAGAAAGTGTATAATATTGTATAAATAAAATGTGTCTAACGAAATTTGTGCATGCCTGTTATTGGCATACATATGTAAAATGTTTGTGTGTTTTTATTTTTTCTGCTATTTTTATATGTATGCTGTTGGCCTGTCTTAATAAATAAATAAATAAATTAGTAATAATTTAACTATTGTGATGTTCTTTTGACAAAAGTGTATATGAAAGTACGCGCCAATTTTGAACGTCTAATACAATTGTAGACGTGGTATGAACCAAAGCCTTCCCTTACCTGTGACAGTTCATTAGTCCAGGACATGTTGGAACCTGTTTAATAAAGTAGGTTACGTACTGACGAGGGAGGGTGTCAATAAAATGGTAATGTTGAGACAATATTGCTTTTGCCCTAATACACTACGCGCATGTTGAATGTTGTTTCGAATAATGTATTGACAAAACGAGCAATGTATAGCGTACAATGCATATGAAATTCGCCGTGTATGTGAATATTCATGCTCTTATTTTCCTTACAGTCCGTGATAATTACGAGACTAGTAGAGAACAATATTCTTTTAGACATTTCATTCATAAAAGTGTTTGTAGTGTATTCACAATAAAATGGCTTATTTCGAAATTAGTAGTGAACAAATAAAAAATATTCAACGTCTAACCAATTACCATTATGGTTCTGTTTAATAAAACCTACTTCTATTCTTATCAATCAACAATTAAAAATTATTTACAAAGACACTTCAGAAATCGGGCGTACAATTCAGCAGACTCCAAAGCCTTTCAATTTACAAATTTTAATACTTCTGTAGCTTTTAGAAAAGTTCTACTATTCAAAATTCAAAATGTTTTATTGTATCGAAACTCGATCCTTTTTTTGTCAGGATTATTTCATTCCATTGAGAAACTAACTCCGGACCTTGTAAGGGACCGCAGAGACATCGCTTTGCGATTGACTTCAGCGAGTCTCGGTGACCATTGGACCGTAGGTAATTCGAATAAATTTTGTTTTAACACTAACCTCCTAGTTGTCAAGTATATGGTAGTTGCAGAGTCATAAATTAAAACGTCGGTATTTAATATTTTTCCATGATTAAAAAGTTAAATCACCAAAAAAATCCGTGTACGTACATATATGTCTGATTGTGCAAATTATTTCAAAGAGGGCGTTGTTTTACATTGGAATGTGTTATATAGCGACAACAATCAAGTTGTAGACATTGGTCAGGCAAATAGTCGCACGCAAGCCGGCGCACGCGCACGCAATCTACAACTCTTTTACGCACGGGTAAATTATTGAAAACAAGAAAACTATATCACCTTTTATAAGTCATTGCTAATTATCTCTAGAAATCGATTCTGAATTACACTTACTCAAAATCTGACAAAGTTGACATTGAGGTATAAAGTATTTGACCAAGGCTTTATAAAGAGTAGAATTCTCGTTATAAATAATTTACAGAGACCGCAAAAACTATAAAATGTAGGGCAATTTCATATCACAATTCATCTATCAATCTTTCATTTCGATCGGTATCCAACAAAACTAGAGGGAACATGTAATCCATAGTAAAATGGTAAATCTGCGTTCACACTATCAATGACAAAAGCCGGGACATATGGAAAGGCTTCTCGGAACACCGCCGGCCGGGAACATGCCGCGAACATCCTGTGATCATTGTTGTTTCTGCCGTTCCCACGGGCTCGCTGCTAACAACTTATTGTTAGACAAATCGCTGGGGACAATACATCCATAGTAGATGATATATTCTTTTACTGTTAAATTTATTACATAATTTTATAAAAAAAATTTTAAAACTAACCCAGAGATAACGTTTTGTTTTAAACAAAAATTTTGGACTCAGAAACCCACGATTAAATATGACGTAACACAATTACTAACAGACTAATTGCGAGCTATGTGTGAGCAATAACATGGTACTTGCATAGAATGCGACACCACCCTCGCACATACTTCCCCGCATACCTCCAGTGTGCCTTCTATGATATCTGTGACGTCATCGGTCTTAGGTCTAATATTGGAAACGATTACAACTGCAGAGTGAACGCCTGATAGAGACAGGAATCGATGGTTACGCTCCTGGAGTAAATGCATATAATTTTGTATCATTGACCGGTTCAACTAGTGTTGATAAGCATTTAGAAATATTAATGTTCTTAATTAACATGTCTGCAACCAGCGCTGAGGCGAGACAATAATTACTATTGTAAGATAAAAAATATGGATTATATTATAGAACATCCTATGTAGATTCAGAAAATTAATTAATACCTTATAACATTGCGTGAAGTAAAGTAAATTTTATAATTAATAAAACCTTAGCCAATTTAACCGGCACTAAAAGCGTATTAGTCTCGTGACCTTTGACCTGCTATTGAATTGGAAAATTCCTCTTATTACAGTGGCATAAGGTCGATAAATCATTGGAAAATTAACAGATGAGGAATAGTAAAAAGGTATACAGATTGAAAGAAAGTGCGACAAAATAAATTATGTAATGACAGTCGAACCTGGATAAGCAAGAACTGGATAAGCAACAATCCTTTATAAACGATAGACATTTTCGGATACAGACGGATAACGTCTATAAGCGAGAAAGGTTTCGTGGTTCTTTAGATTCTCGCTTTTCGACCTATAGACGACTATATCTGTATTATAAAATTGAACTAATAAAATTCGTAAGGAGGTTAGTTTAATATAAGTATTAGGTAAATTTTAATAAGCTGTTCTGATCTATTTATGAAGTACCGAAAGTAACACGTCAATGTTGACTTAACAACTAGACTTTAAAGTGGTTATTTTAATAATTTAAAACAGTAGCATATAGTTTCTTCACAATAATAAATCCTTTACATCTCCTAGCTGAAGTAATGTATTTACAAATCGTAAACGTGTATTTAGATATGAAGGTACAAGTTAACCAGTTAACACATATCATGTTAAGTGATGGTAGGCTTGAAACCTATCGTGTGTTGTGCCATTATATTCCCCGCATGCATGATACACTGCGCCTGAACGCCCACCCGGCTATTAACAACTGTGAATTATCACAAAGAACAAATATAATTACCATTATGATTTAACAAGGGTTGTAGTTAGATTAAGATTAGATACAATATAATAAGTTACTTATCGTTTTGAAATAAAATAATATAACCTTTATTGAAATTTCATCTAGAAATTTAACACGAATTAAAAATAATTTCCAGCATTAATTTGAGAAAGCATCACCGAGTAACTGTTCCTAACAGCCTTGACAGATCGTAAGCCGTGCAGCGGCCTTAGAAATTGCTTTCCTTATGGCATTCTTAAGAAGGATTAAATGAAATCTTGTCATATAAATTACACCACTCACATCGCAGAAGCAATTAAAACATATAGAAAATCATAGAGTAAAACTATATTTTATTTATCTTGTAGTACATTTATAACTGTAATACAAACAGTATTCTAACAACATTTAAAGCTCTATCAAACATCTAAGGATAGCCTAAAACCTACACTATAAGAGATGGGGTAAAATCGCTCCATCTTTTCCCGGAACCTACAAAGTGCACTTATAGTACACTCCCGGGCCACCATTGTAACTGGCCCTCCGTAAGTCTGGTGTACCCCATTAGGCACGCATGAGACATGCTTCATACAAGTGCCGTCTGGTTAAGGTTATTTCGTATTGTTCTCGACAAAGTGGTGGCTTAGCACCACCTGAATAGAAATTTTGCTAAGCAGATTTCGGCACAAACAACATCGAAATGTTAGACAAGTACTTTGTAGAATACGTAGAATAACGGAAGAAATATAAATTGGATTATATTTTTACATTATCTTTTGTATCGTAAATCAACGTCTACAGCAAAACATGGTACCTGTTAAATCAGGATAATTTACGTGGCCGGTAATCGTTGCGCGTCAGACGCACCCGAGGCACCTAATGACCCTGAATTATCACCATCGACAAATAATTCAAGCTTATTTATGGTCTATGATACTAATAAAACGCCTCCTCGATACTTTAGTATAAACGCTTAACAGCTAAAATATTATATCGTGAGTTCAGTTTTATATTCTAATCCTATGAGACTAAAGATTTGTGAACATCAGCCATAGCGACATAAAATATAGTCGGTCATTTTTGCCTTAATCGACTTTCATTAAATTTACTGAAGCCTTTACAGAGCAGAAGGCTTGTAAAATCGCCTTATTTGCTAAATAATATAACAGTTAAAATATGAACGTCAAAACTGAGTAAAAACATTAGGACAGTTAAATTATTCAAACTTTCGCATTATAGGGTTAGGCATTATAATAAACTGATATAAAAAAGGCTAAACACTCACGTATATTCATCCGGCGGCTGCACCGACTAGTTTCGAGCCCATCGGGGGCCCTTCGTCGGTGCCGCCACCGGCCGAATATATGTGAGTGTTTAGCCGATTTTATGTCAGTTCATTAGGACAGTGTTAATTATTTTGTAAACAATTCGTTCAGGGGTCACGCGTATTGCGGTATGATTTAGCAGCTTGCTTATTCGTTCGCTTATTCTGCTCATTGATTGATGACAAACTGTTTTACAATTCTGTTGTATCATCCCAAGTAATTGTTTCAGGCGATTGTACTTTATTATGAGAAACCTGATGATGAGTATTTGTAGGAAATTTATTGAAATTGAAACAAAGATTATGACTTTAGTAGTATTATTTCCGTAATTACTTAACGTAAATATGCTATAGCATATATAAAGGAAGAGATTAGTAACTTCCATTTTCTGCTATCCTGGTATGAAAGGACCTTCGAAATTGTTCAAAACTTGCCATTTGCTCTTCTGCACTTCCGCCCACTGATTAAGTTACACAACACTGCGTCGCAACTACAACAATAGTAAATCTCGCGGAAATACAGACAACATTAACAATCCCTGCTTATGTAGTAAGGCTTCAGTCATTTTATGCAGCCCTTGTCCTTATACAGTTGTTACCTGCAAATCACCAACTACTTAGTAAGCAGAATACATCGTGTTGTGTCAACAGGGAAATATTTTTTGTTTCCTCAAATTATTTATATCATAAACTTATATAAAAACGGCTAAACACTCACGTATATTCGTCCGGTGGCGGCACCGACTAGTTTCGGGCCCATCGGGGGCCCTTCATCAGGGTGAGTGGGACTGGTATTATTTCGCGGACACGGCTCGTCGCTCTCGAATACCAGTCTCATAATTATTATAATGTCTCACCAAAGTTTGAATAATTTATTTATAACAATATTTTGGTGCCGATTTGAGATTTTTGATCCCATAATTAGTTCTATAACAAGGAAATTAGAAATTGCAGCCTCATGAAATAATTATTGCTTTACTTTATCCTTATGTTATGCCAAATCAAATTGTATATCTATTCGTGTAAATACTATTCGTAATTCTAATGCGGATATAAATTGCTCGTCGAACTCAAGATTAAGAACAAACTGAGTTGTAAATTATTCTATTGATGCCGTTTACATTCTTAAGGAATTAAACAACTTATTTATATTCCTCGACAATCAGTCAGAAACAAGAGCGTGCTTACAATTTCTTATGTCTCGACTTAATAATACAAAGACCTAAGGTTTACCATAAAAGCCTGGGGCTATTAGGTTCTTTGATGTGGTCGCATCGATTCCTAAAATAGCTTCATCGTATCGTAATAAACATGGCCTGTAATAAAGATATTTTATGCTATCCGTTCACGTGAAAAACCTTATTCAATCTGATATCGAATATTGAACGCTATTGAATAGTTTGATGGTTCAAAATCAATTGATACATGACAACAATCAATGCATAATATGTGGCAACATTGCTTGTAAGGACGCTGTATGCCATTTTGTTTTTATTTTTACTTTTTTTCCAGTTGTAACTGCTCCAGAAAATATCTTGTGCTTTATGCGGCTCTATGTTTTGCGAATAAAATCTATATTACAAATGCTATACTTATATTTATTCATTTATATTTTTTCTTACATTTTTACACGACGAAGACCATAATTTAAAAGCCAAACTATTATTTACAGTCATTCCTAGCCTGTGATACTAGGTATAAGTTGTAAAAAAAATCATACCTTTCCTTTTTCGAACTGTTAAGTCGAAAATAATGAGCATTGCAAACAAGATATTAAAGGTATCTCCTAGAGAACAGTTCAGGTGGGTTCGACCTTTGCTTAGATTATCTGGGTCCGATTAAATACGACCCGGTCCAAAACGGAAACATCAAAAAACCCAACAGAGCGATCCAGCGAGCCGCAAGCTAAATACAGGGACGCGTTATTGAAGTTTTTATGGCTTCGGTAACATTAAGGTTGTCAAGCGTTAAACTAGACGATAATTAAATGTGCATTTATTTTTATTTATTTAAAATATTAAATTTTAGTATAAAAAAATTATAAATTACTACTATAAATTGACTTCCTAATTACGCATGGCAAAAGGATAGCAAAGGCATAAGAATTGTGGGTACGAAAGATTGTACAATTTTAATCTATAAGAGCTCAGATTGAAATTATATATTTCTATATTTATAAGTAAAATTACAATATCAAAGTTTGTAATATTTTCTATCAAATATGGTCGCCCTAATGAAATATATCGGAAACGTGTTTTCGCTCCATTTCTCCGATCAAGCTTCCAATTGACCCAAAAAATATGTTGCAAGGCAATAAAAACTTCTTCAGATATTAAAAATGTGCTTAATATATACTCGTATACCCAGTATACCTGTACATTAACATATTTTATAATAATTCATCATACGTACTTACCTCTGAAAGATCTTACTATATCTTACTTCTTACTATACATTATATAATATTATAAATGCGAATGTTTAGACGGATGTATGTTTTGTTTTAAAGTATCTCGAGATCGGCTGAACGGATCTCGATGAAATTTGGAAATATAGAATATAGTCTGGAAGAACATACAGGCTACTTATTAAGTTTTTTTTAAATTCCTGGGGGACGGGGTCACGGGCAACAGCTAGTGTAGTACAAACATTTTACTTAAAAGACGTTATTTTATAAATGATGTATATCTCTTTACCTTTACTAAGACAGCTTTGTTAGCTGAAAGTAAGGAACATAATGGGCAATTATTGGAACAACTGTAACGGAACAAAACGATCCACCTGAGCTGTGTGTTAACATTTACTCGCATTGTACTGCGCAATACGTGCACACTGTTTGTGTACACAATTTGCGTCTATACGCAAAGCTTCTGCACAGCTTTCCACATTCCAAAGTTGTACTTATATCAGAGTATGCTTTTAGATTAGTTTTCTAAACTCAAAGTCAAAAGTAAGTTGTAAGTATGGTTTTAAAATTGTTGTAAAAGTGTAGGACTTATTTTTATATTGTGGGCTATTTATAGAAAAAATCCTTTACCTTTTAATTCAAGGGTATTTCTATATAACATCAATAAAAAAAGATATAAATAAGCATACGTTCATTTTTCTGACACATGCCGAATAGTTTATCATAATTTTCACACTCCATTTACTTGTAGCGCTGGATTCTGTTGTGATTTTGCGAATGTAGAAATTCGTTGGATTAACATTCTTATTCTGTTAGCGATAGGTATGAATTTCCAATGTAATAGTTGTTATATGTAAAGGATTGGGATGTGTAATTTGCCACTGATATCGTATTTCTATATCAGAATTAAGACATGGCGGAGAAAACAAGGCATCGATATTGTAGCCTATACCAACTCAATGTGCATATTCTACAATATCTTATGTCTTTATCTTTACTCTGACTCTAGCTCTAGAATATTTTTAACTTTAAGATTGTATTTGAACTATTTTTTATCACAGACCGCTATTTCTGTATGATCACATTTAGACATCAATGTCTCTGCTTTTAAAATAGTTTTTAAATGTCACATACTTCATGAGTCTGGTACAGTCAGGGTCATCCGCGGTGTATTACTTACATAAAAATTTTCTTGTTTTTTGCACCGAGACAAACTTCGTTATTTTTTACAAAATACGAAATAGGTAGCAAAGAGTTGCGTTAACGATGGCATAAAAATAAAAAAAATATTAGTCGTGTTTTTAGGTCCACAAACATTTAAACATGAAGACATAGGACAGCAAAATGAGGCCTAGTCATACTATTAACTACATCGAATAACACGGTCGCAGTTTTTACTTATCTCTATTATTATTTGTTATTTATTTCTCAACAATTATACAGGACTATTATTTATTTAGTGACTGTTAAATGTAATTAGTTTTTGTGCAGAATCGTTTGTCTCGCCGCGGTCGGCGCGCCGCACTGCGCTGAGCATGGAACAGTAATTCATTGAAATGCGCTGCAGTCATTTCAAAATAAAATATTTCTGTCTCTAATGATACACCTGTTTGCAGTATAAACTAATAACTAAGTGCCACAAATTATTATATTTTGAGCATATTTATTTGTTAAAAAAAACACATTGTGAGAAAAATACAATTCATAACCGTATTTTGTGTCGTATTTTTTTTAAGATCGTTGATTCACCATATAAAGGATAAGGAAGTTTGAAAGCTTAATAAAAAGCTGTACAAGCAATAAAACCTTCGCAACTTTAATGCGAGTACGTGATGAACAATGGGTGTACTGTTAGAGTAGTTGGATGTGTAAACAATACGTATGCTATGCAGCAAGCGGAAGAGTTCCCGTGGGACGAATACCATCCCAAGCCAATGGGATGTGGAAATTAACTGACAATGTTCATGCCTAGCAATTACTTCCAATTACCTTTAAAGGTCAACCTGAATGACATTAATTATATCAACAAATCGGAAAACTGTTCTATAGAAAACTTTAAGTATTAAAGAGAATGAAAGGAAACCAAACATCTGAAACACGTAGACTGACCGAAACTTTAAAATTAAGTTTGTTTTTAACTGATCGAAAATGGATATCGGTACCTTATACTAAGTTTAAGCTCAAAGTTATCGCTAAGTTAGCTTACGTTAAAAAAAATTGATAGTTTTTGTGAGATATTTTATTTACCAGCTAACGTGTGAGGGTTTTTGATATTAAAAAACATTTTTTTCTGTGCAAAATTATATAAAGTATAAAATATTGGACAAAAAGAGATCTTACTTCATTGTTTTAACTTTATTTTCCACAGCTTTAAGTATTCCTCCACAATAACTTAAGGTACATATAGCCAATACATTCTTAAAGACATAAAACCTTAAACATTTGAGGAGCTTAAACACGGATGACAATAGAAAACAGTTGACCAAACAACGTCTCATTCCATTCAGGTTTATGAACTTTACTAAAACACTAAGCAGAGTTGCGCGGCATGCGGGGTCACGTGCCGTGCGACGCCGTACATAATTGCGATTTGTTAAAAAATTCACGGACAAGTGATACTTGACCTTCGTGCATTACTTAACAAGGGTTGCTTAACAAATGAGAGGTCAACTTTTCACCCTAGTTTTTGAAAAAGTTGCTTTGAAGCATACGTAGTTTTAAGTTTAGGTAAAATT
Source organism: Papilio xuthus (assembly GCF_000836235.2). NCBI lineage: Eukaryota > Metazoa > Arthropoda > Insecta > Lepidoptera > Papilionidae > Papilio > Papilio xuthus. The sequence continues at coordinate 2,846,033 of NW_013530391.1, forward strand.
TAAAAAGTAATATTACGTTTAGATTTCTATCCCTTTTTTATATAATAATGCCTACCTAGACTTGCATGCGTTGATCTTTAGATGTTATAATAATCATGTTTGAAATGTTGGAATGGGAAAGCTCAAAAACACAATTAATTGGTAAACTATAAAGATGTTATACAAAAGTACAATTTATCGACTGATTGCTGTTACAATTAAATAAACAATAAAGAAACACATTTTTACACGAATTCTAGTTTGACATCAGCTACGTTTACTCATTGCTTAGTAATAAGGAAATAACTTTGCTTAGCAATAAGGAATATAAAGGAAAGATAGTATAAATATTTTTTTATAAAATTGACATGTAATCTATTGAAGTGCAAGTGGCATCCTGCTTTCCATTCCAGGCCACGTCACATTTATAAGGGAATAGAAAAAAAAACTCGAATATTCTGTAGAAATGAAAAAAGCATGTTCATTTTTTTAATTTCAGATGCGCTACATAAACAATGATGCCATACAATTTTAACTCTTTACATTTCTACATATGCATATTAAAAACAAAAATTATCATTTTACGATTTTTTTTTAAGATTAAATACTTTGAAATTTGCTTTACAATGAAAAGGGAGCTTATAAGATTTGATATTAGAAAATATCAACTTAAATTTAACATTTAAAAAAAAGTATTAAACTTCAGGCTTCAAAATTGGTAATTACTTTTCAAGCAGGATGCTGCAAGTTCATTTTAAACTTAATTGGCATAATATTGCTCAAATAACATCAAATATAATATTATAATTTCGTTTATAGATTCCATATAAATGATGGTATTTATTCAGTTGCGACCTCATTGTCACACCCGGGTTGAACGCATCAGGCCGTGTGTGCCCGGAAAAAGGTTCGGAAATTTATTCATGAATATTTTACATCGGGGTATCTTTTTTAACAATATTATTCTATTTCATATTGTAACAACAGAAAGTATAATTTTGTTTTCTTGGTGAAAATTGATTTTGAAAAGTCTAAATAATAAATTTTTTACATCTTATTAAATAAAAATATTAAATTATAAAACTTAATGTGAACGTAACTCAGCTCGTTACGTATAGATAAGATGTCAACTGCTATTATAAAACAATCTGAAAGTTACATCGATATAAACACAAGACTTTCTTTGAAGGTGAATTAACAACTTCGAAACTAAACATAATTAACAAAAAGTATTAAGCACTCCTGCATTTCGAGAAAGTCGTTTCAAGACTTACAAGTTAGTTACCTGACTAAAAATATTGATAATTAAACTAACATCTGATCCAAACACCATTAGATGTAACAATCTATACGTAAGGATCTCAAGTTACCACATAAAAACTACCAAAGCACTCAACACGTCAGTCAATGATTGTTGGAATCAAGCTCTGTTTGTTTTCAGTATTCTGTAATTCTCGGACATGAGGCCATTGTCAGTTCAAATTACAGACAGCAGTTTGTGCAATTGGTGAATGCTTCTACGAAAACGTCACAAGAGAGTGTCGTTAGGTTTTTGTTACTCTGCATACAATGTGTGTTGATACAACACGATTAAAACAAGCAAGCAGAGACGGAACAAAAGCTCGAAAATTAACCAAATATACAATTTTGTGTCGTATCATTTAAATTAAGTAAAAAGTGACTTCGAACGAGTTCCCAGTGTATACTTATAAAACATTTCTTCAAGCAAACTTTCGTAGTTTCTCAGATTATTATTCTAATAAAGCATTATAATAAATCCGAATCACGTATCCGACGAGCTACCTGGAACACGTCTACATGGACCCTGTATCAGCCGTGTGCGAGCCGCCTTATCAGCATGCAGCGTGCACAATCGCCCTTAGCACTGCGTTTATCATCAACATATAACATGCACTATTATCTATGCACCTTTTATAGTGAACAGATTTCAGTACGCATTGGAATTCATGATAATAATTAACATAGACAAAACTTTCAGCCATCTTGGATACTATCGGAAGCTCAAAAAGCCCTACGAATTCTCAATTTTTTTGTTTGGAAATTTTTCTATATCAGTGATAGTCGATAAATCTTTCCCGAAAGCAACTTCAAACCATAAAAACCTTCTATGAAACTTATAACAAGATCTGAAGACATTTCCTCTTAATATCATTTTTATTTAATTACCGTGTGTGTAAATTGTTTTATAAATACGAAGGGTCAGTTATCCCTTTCCCTTGACTTATTAAAATTTCAAGCCCAAGATTAATTTACAACCCCTGCCCTTACCACACTTATTACAAGAGGCTTTTACTCACATTTATACTATGTACTTACTTACTTCAAGTTTATGTAATTAAGTTCAACTTGAAATAAATTAATTGGAAGGAATTATTTAATTTATTTAAAGTGTTAAATTATGTTTAAATCAACGTATTTTATTAATATTTGACTATTAATTTACATAAAAGCAATCCCTAAATTCCAGCTACAAAATTCAAAACAAATACTTTTATTACCCTAATAAAAAATACATAAACCCACGAACATTTGTAAAGTGTGTCCTGTAGGAGAATTGCAGGCGTTTTATGGCCCCACACGAATTTACATAGTTTTAATATGCAATAGGTCGGGTAATCAGGATGCGCGGCGGCGTGTCTCCAGCCAATCAGCGGCCATTCGTCCCCGGAGGGCTATTGTCCGACGCGTGAGCGCAGCATGCTAAATTGCAGGTGAGTCCACTCTTAGATTTTTATCTCCTCGAGTCTCTTGCGCTCCTGGTATCATGAGACAATACATATTACAATTTTCCTTATAGTCTTGTGTCTAGGACTTATCTAATATACCTTTCGAAAGAAGTGAGAGTAAAAAGAAAAAAAAATGATGCATCAAGTATACAAGACATCTTTTCGCTCTGGACTAATCCACGTTTTCATTTCCGCGTCTCAAGATTGAGAGGGGAGGGTCGCCTTTGAAAATTGGTTCTGATAGTGTTGAGGACGTAGGAAATTGCTTGTAAATCTAAGCTGCGATCGACATTTATATAAAAAGCAATCAAAACTGATTCATTCGTTTAAAATGGAAATGTACCAAAGTCGGCAGAGGTACAAATCTACTATGGCTTATTTTGGCTTCTTAATATGACAGAGGTTGATTTTACAAAATTTTATTTTCTGTATAAATGAAATGCAAATGAAAAAGGATACAGCGGGGCTAGACACCAAAACGTATTTCAAAAATGTACAGAACTGACAATAACTTTCGATAAATCACGTGATTGACGTACGTCAGTTCCATACGATTTTAAACATCGCTATGGAATCTCTTCGGAGCGAATGCACTTTGTCTAGCCTCGTAGAAAACTGTTAATTTATAATCTCTCTGATTGATTGAACATGTTTGTTTATGTTATTAATGAACATGAAAAGTTTGCTATACATGACGTAGTTCGCCTAAGGACTCGCACTTTAATTACAGAGGCCAGGTAAAGCAAATATTCTCACGTGAAATAATTTCCTTAACGAGTTTATAATGAGCTGTATAATCGTTATTTAATTGTAACTGATTAACAAGTCAAAGATAATGTTACAAGTGTAATACGTTATAACTACGGGCACATTAAAATATACTGATTTTGTTTTGAAACAAGCAATTGAAAATTTTATTCCAATTTTACAAGAAATTATTTAAAGTAACTTTATGGTTATGTATATCCAATCCATAAAAATACTGTAATAGAAATAATCGTTAATTCAAAGTTATATCTAAGGTGCTCTACGCACGAAGTCGTCGAAGACTTGATAAATTATGAGATAAGTGGGTACGGATCCGAGCGTGGTAAATGGTAATGCACTGAACGACTATTAAACTGCAGGGCGTCTGCGAAACATGCGCCACGAAAACATGATAAAAACAAATTAATGTTTCCCAGTTATGCATAAAAACAACACAGAGATAGGCTTTCAAGAGTAAGTAAACTAAGAAAATATCTTTAATATTAACTAAATAAAATTAAATTTTGTTTTATAAATCTAATGATATTATCAGAATGTATAGACGGATCTGCCAAAATGTATCAAAAACACAATAATAAAAATACAATTCTTTTTTTTTATTCTTCCATGAATTTAAGGGTATTTAATCATAGTGGCCTAAAGCTAATCTGTAGATCATGTTAGAGTCTTAAAAGTACTGGATTGGTCGAACTTTACAGAGAGAGCTGCATTCCTTTTCCAAGAACTCTAGGTAGATAGGGATTGTACCTGTTTCTTGGAAATTTGCTTTGCATTCTTTGTTATGTTTGCTTGTCGCTTTGTGTCATGCTGTTTTTCTTATCTTTTGTGTCGTTGTTGTTTTTCAATAAAATTAGATGTCCATAAAATGCAAATTCTGATATGATTTACTTAAAATGTTTAAATTATAAAAATGCGACAAAGACTTTTCTTACATATTTATTAGCGCCAATTTACGTATTATATTATCAAAGGTAAGAAAATTGTAAGAGTTATTACCAAAGCAAAAATTCTTGGTATTACACTGCGTGGAAATATTAATTATCTAAACGAGCTTCTAAAAATCCCCTCTGGGATTTCATTATATTAACTCGCTACTATCAAGGGGTTTAGCGAGAAACATTGACGGACCATTTATAACTAAGTTCTCAACGCCCTCTCTCGGATAAATTCCTCAAGATTTAATGCCTACACAAAATTGAGATTTCGTTTAACGAAAAAATTACTACCGAGAATTGATTTCGATTTTAAACATACGATACGAGTTTTAGTTCCTTTATTTTGAAGTGAACTTAAGACTTGGACTTTTTAGATAAATTTTTACATGTAAACAAAATTTAGGTACCGTGTCGCGCTAAAATCTGTACATTGAATGCTAAAATACAATGAAAATAAAGCTTTTGTACTAAAACACGTAACATATTTTATAACAGACCAACTTCTATTTTTCCCCAAAGTCATGAGCAAAAATATCAGTCGGGTCACTGCAAAAGGCAGCAAAATAATTAAAATGAAATTTAAAAGGAGTCATCCAAATGGAATAAAAATATAACATTATTTCTCATATGATTGTTATAGTTAAATTAGCCATGTTGGGGATACAAAGAGAACAAAATTCGAGGATATTAACCGAACCCTTTTCGGAATTATCTAACGACAGCCTTATTAGCTTCTCGACCACACGCAAAGGATGGAGTATGAATAATTTGGCTACGATTATGTTCCATTATAATATTGTGTTTGTAAATAAATACAAAATGCTATCTTACTAAGTACAATTATTTAAATGGATGGATGGATGTTTCTTTGAAGGTATCTCTGGAAAGGGTCACCGAATCTTGCAGAAATATTGGCATTGGCACATAGGCTACTTATTAAGATTTTTCGAAATTCCGCAACGACGGAGTCACCGGCGACGTCTAGTATTTTATAACTTATAAACATACATCTTAATGATAAAGTAGTCTTAGTATAAGAAATCTACACTAAGTTACTGTTAAAGTGATAAATGATTTACCGTTGGTTTCTGAGACGAAAATCTGCGCGTAAAACATATCTTCATCCCTATAACAATATGTTTTCACCGGTGGTTTTGGTGTAAGAAGTCCTCGGTAAGACTTAAACCATTAAAAGGAAACCATCCAAAATACATACATATTAAATAAGTAGTGTCCTTTTGTATAAGTCGTCTCCCGAATCGCATTGTAATTGAGTCGTGTCGTCATCGTTTCCAAGTCGTGTCATCGTCGTCCCGCGCCGTCCATTACCAGTAATGACATGGTGCTGTCAACTCAATAACAGCCTATTGCCGACGCATTTTCCGCTATTATTATAATGACAAGAAAATTATTTCATTAAATAGTTATGCAGTTTTCATTAAGCGTTGTATATTAATTATTTAAAATATTCTATACATATTATTTAAATTAGAGTGTCTGTTTGTGAAGAGAAAAAATATATACATATGTATACGTGATATACAAATTTGCGAAGCATATAAATGAATTTTGTCTGTCTGTTTGAATGTAAGTTTGTCCGCAAGGCCGCGTTTGTTCCGAGTAATCTCCGGAAGGGCGGGACCGATTTTGGCGGGACTTTGACGAGAAGGTAGCTAATGTACGCGGGCATGTTATTAGCTATTTTATTTCAAGTCTGCGCTAACGAAGTCACGGGCGACCGCTAGTGTTTCATAAACTTATTTATGAGATTTATTGAAGATAGTGATTTAATTAAAATAATAATAGTTATAATATTTATAGCGTGAATAGCCAAAAAACTAATCGGTTTATTCGTAATACATTCTTGATCCCTGTTACATAACGTCTTTAACAATGGTATGATAATGTTATATAACATTACACATTCAATACGTATAGTTGATATAACAGAGAAACTGTTGCCAAAAACTGCACACATTCGGTCCTCGCATTTGAATAGAGACGGATCAAAACAGCGAGCACGCATGCGCCTCGCCACCCCTGTCTGACTGGACGTTAACCCCGCCCCTAGGGTTGTCGACTCACAGAAAATAAAATGAATTCTAATTAAATAAAAAGTATCTAACTTATTTTTTCGTTTTCTCTATCGTCCTTTCAGTTCTTTTATTCTTAAGGAAAATTAATTAAATAACTCACTTATATAAGGGTTCATTCTCTATTGTTCATTTTTCATCTAAAGATCTTTCGTATTTTCATATTTTTATTGAACATTGTGAATTAATTGATCTATACCTATAAGGCAACTTTTTATAGTGGCAAAAATTATTTTGTTTATAACAGGTTAGTTCTTGTTAGAAAAACAAATTCTATGACACTTCTATGTGTACTATTATAAAACTCGCATACTACTATGATTCTAATTTGTATTTCCATGAGGCCATCCAATAATATTTTATACTTTACTATCCGTGGGGACTAAAAAATAAATAGTAGCCGATACTCAGACTTACTGAAAAATCATAAAAAAGATAAACGGTCAACTCGTTTTGATGACGTATGGTAACTAATATTGTGACATTAAAATTTTATAAGATTAAAAAAAAATGATGATACAATCAAGCATTTTATTCCACTCCTTCATAAATAAGCAACTCCGTGTTTATTAAGTTATTATATAAAAGAATATAAACAAAAAAGAGATAATATTACATATCGCCAACCCTACAAACTCTGCGACTCTATAGAGCGATCCGGGGAAGGTATTTATCCCTTGCCCCACAAGGTCACTCTCCAATAAGATCGCAAAACGAATTTAACCAAGAACACAATCTGTAGCTATATTGTACTCCGCTCTTTTTATATTTCAGTTGGAAGAAATCTTATACAAAATATTCAAAAATAAAATAAATATTGCATCCAAGAATGTTATTATACAAAACTTAAATATAATAGAACACATTTAAATTATTCTTAGGTTTATAAACAACTAACTGTCCCCCGTTACTCCATCCACATTAAAAACAACATAATTATTAGCCTATATGTTCTTCCAGACTATGTTCTATATGTATGCCAAATTTCATCTAGATCTGTTCAGTAGTTCCAGAGATAAGGTAATCCATACGGTATGGTATATGGTATTCCATCCATCTAAATATTCGCATTTATATTAGTAGTAAGATAATTCGCCACTTTGTGACGTCAATATTTTATAAAGTAGTTTCTAGTATCTATGTTATAAAATAGAAGAAAATATTAGCAAAAACATATAAAGAAGCCTCTTTATTTTCATACAGTAGACCAATAAAATGTCATATGAAACTATTACATACAAGAAGGTTCATTATTCAAAGCAATATAAAATTAATGGTAGACACCACTCTAACATGTTTGCACCAGTATCTTGGTTTATCATATCCTTAGCGCCACAGAAGTGCTTAGCAAATCTACTACATTGTAGGCTTTATTTATGACGTCCATCTACCACTATTGAACCCGTTCTAAGCTACAAAGTAAGGCTTTCAAGCGATAAGCCACATTCACCGCCAAATAGAAATGGATAGTCAAAGAATTAAATTCGTTTCCCACTAAGTATGGTATTATATTGTATAGAAAAAAGGTCAATATATGTACTACCGCTTAAAGAATATATCGCTACAATTTTTCAACGTTTTTTTTAACATTTCGTCGTCATTGGGTAGGAAATAAATTTCCTCGACTGTACCAGTAAAATAGCCTGAGACAGAACGTGCGGGGGTCAAAGTCTCTCGCAGTTGGCAAAAGCGCCAGGAGCGCTTCAGCAAATTGCGGGGACACGTAGGGTTGGTACAAGATATATCATTTTTGTTCCGATTTTGCTGGAAAAATGTGACAACCCTGAACTTTGCAATATTATCAAAAATGTTAATTAATTTTTATATGCTTAACTGCATTTTGTAAATAAACCCAAAATTCTTTTTCGTTCATTGTAAATAATTCTCAATACTTTAAAATAATCAAAATATGCCGGAAATAAAATAGAATTTTTAAAATGTTGGCCACTGGAACGTCGATGACATTAAAAAATGGTAAATAAAATCCGGCAATATTCAACAAAATTGAATGGTCAATATCGGCCCAGTTCCAACTAACGAAGTACCAATTAATCCCTAATAAAATTTGTGTTAATAATAAAAGTTTTAAATTTCGCAGAAATATTAAATTCGCTACAAGAACCATACTACGAAACATTCTAGGTATTAATGTTAAATAATTCCAAAGAAACAACTTTAAATAGCCATCGCTGGAGAAACAATTACCTAAGTTTAGCATTTCATTTAAATTAAAATATTATTTGTTTTTAAAAACGTTGATTATTGGTTGCCGCATCGGGAAAAAGATCTAATTAATCTATAGCGCTCTACCTAATCTTATTTTATTCAACATTACCAGTAATTCTTTAAAATGTTACGTAACAGATTTTTGCAACTACAAAGGAATCTTTAGTTACAAAGGCTCGGCGCAGTATTTTACATCCCCTCTCAATGGGCTCGACAATCAATTTGTTTATAAAGGGTTGAAGAATCAATTTAGCACCCGATGATAAAGGAAAGCTTTTCGCGGCCATCTTTGATCAGCGTCTCAAGGAAGATTGGAATTAATGAAGCCGGGGAAAGACAGAAACACATTTACTTTATACACGTTGTAGATATATTTAGTCCTGAGTTTTAATTAATAGGTAAGGTCCTAAAAGATAGAGACTATCTTTATATACTCTACCGTTTTTATTTTTAATTTTATTGATACGACGTCATGTATTTATCTGTGTTTATAAAAATTCCCATGTGTCTATGCTATTGTGACCTTCCGTAGATTTAAACAGTATTACATTTTTCATAAAAGAAAAAAGAATTTCCAGATGCCTTGCCAGCCTTTGAGAAAGTTGTACGTACATTTTTTGAAGAATCCATAAATGATATTTTGAATAGTAATGTCTCCTTTTATAGGTATCGTTCCTCGGAGAGTAATATTAAATGATAGCGCGGAATTAAAAAAAAAATTGTAGCTTATAATTCTTCCATACTATGTCTTACATCTATACAAGATTTCTGGATATACCTTCTAATAAACATCCATCCATCCAAACATTCGCAGTTATATCAGTAAGATTTATCTGTATTGTTCATCTTTTAAAGTAATTTGATAAAAAAAAAACTGCTTTATCTTATCAATTCAATTTACATAGTTCGTCGCATTTGCAATCAAGCGTGAAATCTAGCTCAGACATCTCACGCTAAAGTATGGAAAAAATATGCAGCGACTGAACCAGTTGGCTGAAGATATTAAAAATGACAGTAGCTTAGAATGAAGAATCAATTAATTTTACAGAATTTTTTTTATCATTAACTTAACGAAAGTTAATTTATAATTATTAAGTTTTATGAAAATGAAAACAAAGTTCAAGAATTTTCACCTTTAAAATGAAAAACAAATTTTATAATATTGGTGGCAGGAAATAATGCTAAATACATATATCTGAACAACAGAAAATATGGAAATGAACCTACGATTTTATTTATCATATAATAAATTGACAAAGTTTTAGTTACACAATATGGAAATGTGCTAAAATAAATAGAAGAAGAAATCTGAAATTTTTTCACGCGTTTTGTTTATTTTCGTTTCATTTGGAAAATTCGGCGTTTGTTTTTCAATTTTCTTCACTTTACTTACTTAATTGTTAATAATAAAATACCAAATTGAGTACAAATGATTTTAAATTCTTATAAGAAGAAAACGGACATCTTATTATTTGAGTCTGCATGTTTTCCAGGTGAACATACTTTTAGGATTTAGATAGTTAATTAAATAATTCAACTCACTACTCACCTTCTCCAAGAGAGCCACCTCCCGTGTTAGTCCCACAAACAATCCAATAACACTAGATAAAAAAATAGAAAAGCACAAAACACAGGCGTTGGACACTCGAGTACAACACTAAACATCGATAGTTCGTTCAATAGGTGGTTGCCATCCGGCACGTCACTAGGCCGGCGAACGCTCGGGGGTCAGAATCGCTACTAGCCGTATCGAGCGAGAGCCGCTGCTCCCCCGCGCCGCTCTAAACCAATTTATAATACATACTGAGACGCAGCATCCCCGATAGGAACATGACAAAGCAATTTCAGCTTTATCCCATTGCTTTAAAGTTTAAATTCGTAACACACAAGAATTGCCGCAGAGGCAAAAACGGCGTTAGTTTTTGCAATACGGCGAAGGGTGCGAAACGCGCACATATTCGGTTATCGTTGCTTATAATTGAAATCAGCGGATGCAAAGTCGGGGAGTATCTTGTACGATGCAGAGAACCTGGATGTGATTAGTTTTTGGACGATGCGAATTATAATTGAACTGCAAGGCCCGAAAGCGACATCTAGCGAAGAGGTAATTTTAATAAATTATTTGTTTTGATTCATGAACCTTCGTTACAATATATGTAGGTTTCAGTACTTTTTCAAACGCTTTGGTTATCTTTAAATATTTTTAGCCATAACGTAAGAATATCCATTAGTTATGACTTAAACTTTGATATCTAATTTCAAATAAAATCTTAAGCCGTGGAAATAAATTACGTTTGCGACAAGCTCGTCTCTGTGAAAAGGGAAGGCAAGACATAATACACCAATCTCAAGGTAAAACTCATTTACTCCCTCCGCCTTCTTTTATATTTTATTTTTATTCTCACTTAATATAATGGTGGTTGTACACTAGATTCGAGATTAGTTTTCATTTTATTAATAATCTAGAAGAAATTTCCAACATAAACTATTCCTATTCAATAACGTAGACTATTAAGAATAAACATTATAAGCTATAGCAATAAGCAAAAGAAAAAGCTTTAGTTAGATTAAACATATACTTAAAGTAGCGGTTGCCCGCGACTCTATCCGCGATTAATTAAAAAAACATAATTAGTTGCCTATGTTTTCCAGACTATGTTCTATATGTATGCCAAATTTCATCGACATTTATTCAGCCGTTCCGGTGATACCTTTAAACAAACATCCATCAATCTATCGAAACATTCGCATTTATAATATTAGTAAGATTACTAAGAAATAAGATTTAAAGTCTTAGGGAAAGAAGAGATTGGCACCTTTAGGTTGGTACGTAAAAAGTTCTTTTACTTGCTTGCTTTAACCTTGATGATTAAAATAAAGATTTATCTACAACCATCAATATTTACTATTACATACTTACCATTGGTAATATAAAGCGACAAATCAAGATGATAAAGATTCAACTCAGCTCCTAAGATCTTAATCTGATGCAAGCAACCTGTATGCATATTACGAGCAACAACTATTTCTATAGGGTTGTCTATTAATCAGTTTTATCAATAAGTAAAATGAAAATTCTGTAATGCCTAAATCAGGACACAAATTAACTTAAGATCATTTTAACTTAACTTTGACTTCATTTCCATAGAAAAACATGAATATTATTTTTAATATATTAATCTAGTTCTAGAATAATCCAAAAAATAGAGGTATTTACTGAAAGTGTCTTAATATACTGAAAGTATTCGGCATATTTCCGTTTAGGCAATCATTGTTTTTGTATTTTTAAAATTTAATTACTTTTAATATATAGTTTGTGACATCCCTGCAAAGAACGCGATGTCCATTTCTTTCATTGGCAACAATACTCGGCAGCATTATAGAAAAGGACAAAAGTCTCTCCCGTGCCGCTGCAACGAACAATAAAATGTTTATTTTGTTCAATTGTACTATTAAACCGCTTCTCGTTATAAACCCTGGAGTCGCGGTTGAGGCCAAATAAATTGACCATAAAATGTTTATCTGCTATTTATTATCTTTAAAGGGACTTTTATACGCAGTTCTAGTTACACTATGCTCTTTATATAACAGAAATTCAACAATACATCAATGAGTCCTTTTGACTAAAGTTTTTTATCGATTAGAGACAAAAATGTTGTAATCAATTTTAATCTCTTAAAATAAGTTGTCAAGATTGTTTCAAAAAGGAGAGAAAATATTAGTTATAGGTAAAGTTATAGGGAGCGTCGGTGGCTCAGTGGTCAAGCACTTGACTTGCAATCTGCAGGTCCTGGGTTAGAATCCTGCCATGTACCAATGTGTTTTTCGATTTCCGATTTACATATGTACATTTATCCGACGTTCTTACGGTGAAGGAAAACATCGTGATGCAACCTGCACATATCTGAGAAGAAATTCAAAGATATGTGTGAAGTCAACCAACCCGCACTTGGCCAGCGTGGTTGACTATGGCCTAATCACCCTTAACTTAGGGGAGGCTCCGAGCCCCTCGGTGGGGACGTATAGTGAGCTGATGATGATGAGGTAAAGTTTACTTTAATTTATAATAAAAAAAACAAGAAAGCCATTTGAAATAGTTTAAACAGTGTATACTTACACAAAGGAAAATCAACTATGCATTTTATAATCAATAGTCGCCATCTCGCCGAGAGTCGGTGACTCCTCCGCGTCTTAGGTCCCAAACACATGAATTATTGAATGCAAGCCTTTTCTCACAATTGAAAAGACCTTATACCGCATCGCACTCGTAAAGTAATGCTATCTACACTATTGTTCAACAAATACGAATAAGTTATGTTCTATAGAGAATTAAAAATAAAAATATACATAAGTTCGGAATCTGAAGTCAAAATTTAATTTAAAAACGTCCTACTAATTGTACCTTTATGATACTTCATACTACTAATTAATGATTCTTATTCACTGACAAAACTTCCCCGATTTTGTCTGTCTTACAAATCCTCAAAAGCTCTCATAACCGTTTTCACTGCACGTGCAAAAACATAGCTATTTGTTTTCTACGCGTCGGCACTAAAATAAACTCAAAGTAAAATTAAACATCGCATGATTGAACTTCAATTAAAATGCTTTTGTGTCAGTTTTATTGTTATAATTAATAGCTCTATCAAACATAATTTGTAATTGAAAACAGTTTTCATTAGTTCTTTTAGGTATAGGGTACTTACCCTCGGTGTCGGGAAGAGAATATTTTCCCTTCTTATGCCTCCCCACTAAATCCACTTCTTCTTCCTATTCTTTAATTATAAAAAAGAGTAGGAAGGGAAAGATGGATAAAATTAGGTTTCCGACACAAAACTTTTTTTTCCTAACTTTATTTCCATAATTAAATATCTTTATATATATAATTCTTCTGTGCGTGTGTATGTCACTGAACTTCTCTCAAACGACTGGACCGATTTTGATGAAATTTTTTGTGTGTGTTCAAGGGAATCTGGGAATGGTTTAGATTCATAATTTTGTCCGCTGGACAATGTTTTTTTAATTCATTTTTAATTTATTAGTAGTTGTTGATTTTGGAATGTTTTACATTGGATCCGACAGACGGCGCTACCATCGCAGTGTCAAATTTTCAAATTAAAGACGTGTAGACACGACAACGTTTGTCGGGTCCGCTTGTTTTACTATAAATATTAACGTATTAAAAAATTGCATTACATTATGATAACTGGAATTAAAATACTTGTCACTTTATATAGAAGGTAACAAAAGCAGTATATGTCCAAAGAAGCGTTATGTAAAAGATTTTTTGGCTCACTTCCAACCGTTGGTAAATTCGCTCGTAAATTATTGTCACGAATACGGAAAAGTTTTTAATATTTTACATGAAAAAAGAACTACTGTATTGGAATTATAACCATTGTAAAGGTTAATACGAGCATTGCATTTAGTACCATAGCAAAAATATATGAAAATATATGTTAAAAACAGATATACAACATTGTTATACTTCTGTGATTGCTTTGTGTCACTTGAAAGAACCTCGTCACAGCAAACTAAAGAAAGGCGTCCAGACGCGTCGTGCGATGAAAAGCCTTTCATTTATTCTTTTATCTTCATTTATTATAACTTTTATTATATTTTCGAGCCACTTTTACCAATGAAGTTTTCTTATTAAACTTTGTTAAAAGAAAACGTTTTATTAAATTGCGGTAACGAATTTTTATGAAACTGAAAAACGTAATATAAATTAACGTAAATGGAATACAAGTAAAAGTACTTAAAACAAAAAATATACTGCTAAAACATATCTCATTTGAAGATAGTCTGACTGGTCTGTAAAGTGTTTAATAGATGGCGCCACCAGTGTATTAAATGGCTGGCACATATTGGTTGTTGATTAAGACGTAATTGGGTTGAGTTTGGTTTTGTATTTTCATGTTTTAAGATGTATTTAGAGATGTTTCCTAGTATCTTTGTCTTGTTCTAGTTGTAAATTAAAATTAAAATAGCGTTGTCACCATCGGAAATTAGTAAATTTGTCTTAACAACTGGTGAAAGTTTTCTGCATATTAAATATAACAATTAAGACTAAATTAACAACTGCTAATTGTATAAGTGAGGGAAATTAGCAACGTAGTTATGTGAGTCTAGTAGTCAAGTTGTAGGAAATGACGACCATTTCCCCAATCGTCCGTAGTACGTGCTGGCGGAAATTGCTGCTAACAGCGCCCTCTACGACTCTCTGATGCTCACCTTCCGCTGATAAGCGCCGGCCTCATACTCGTTACCTTATCACATAGAAATATCTACAACATGCACTGTGTGTACTTATAGTTCCTTTCATTTTACTATAGAGATTTCCTATAAAAATTGGGCGATGTATTAGTAATCTTGATATAATTTTCTAATTAGAAAAGGAAGCAAGCAATTGTTAGACGGTAAATTAAGATATTATCTTAACGAAATAACTTTGTTTCGTGTAATTAAACAATATTTAAGTAAAAAGGTAAAAATAATTTTTACGCGAAATTAATTAATTCATATAAAATTACGTACGATTTGTGTTCTACAAATCAAAATCTATCATTTATAATATGAGAAAAGTGAGGTTAAATATTAGTTTTAATATCAACAAAATACTTTTTAATACATTGACAAAGATAGGCTTTCATACATTACACCGCCAGTGTTCGACTTTTGCACCTCGCCCCTATAGGGCAATATCGATTGGATGCGGTTGCCTAGCAACGCCTGAGGCGTCTCCACACCGACCTGTCAGCTTCACAACATACACCGCTGATAAGTGAAAGCAATTAAACTGCACATTAGATTGTTTTGTGATTAAAATAATGGAATGAAATCACTCACAATCTATTACAAACATACGATTTAATATTGTTTTGGTGGATTTATTTCAGATAATACAGGAATTAATAATTAGATCAGGATAGGTAATAATCGGCTTTCAACACTTTTTCATTTCTCTCCAAACACCTATGAATACAGATTATATCAAGCCATTCGTGCAACGCCTGACAAAGATTTAGAGCAAAAAATCATCTGCATATTTTTGCATTTTTAAATCGAATTTTAACGAAATAAACAAACCGAAATCGGTCTATAAATCTGTCAGTTTAAGTTCCGACTTTACACAGTTAAGATGTAGTTTGTAAATTACATTTACACTTCGGCTTGAAGCGTCCATCGCATAAATTTACTTAACGAGCCCATGTCAAGGGGCTAACTTCTAACTATAAGTAGAGACGGCTTACTTAAGTTTGCTCCACTTGGAAATTTGCCAGCGATGTGTATTAAATAATACATTTTAAGCAATCGAGCTTCAAATGCAGTAGTCTACTGACTGTATTTTGATAACATTTTTCTTTACCTTAAAACATTTTGTTCCATCTCGTTAAATGAAGAGGTATAGAATTTATCATTAATTACTCACATTGGCAGAGTAGCACAGAAATATAAAACTAAATTGTCGAAGCCTATATAAGTTAAAATATAAATAAAACATTTCACACATATCACCACCTCAAAGGCCGGCAACGCATCTGCGGTTCCTCTGTTATTGCTGATGTCCATGGGCGTCGTTGAACACCTCGGTGTTCCCGCTGCTCGTTTGCCCCCTTCTGTAATAAAAAAAAATACATACGCAAGTTATCCACCGGCGAGAGATACTTATGCTGTTAAATCAACGCATCATTTTTTTTACAGTACGACAAAAACAAACTTTTTGTCGCATGTCTATCTGTTGTAAATCGCCTTATAATTTTTCGTATTCATTTAAAAATAAGTAGACTGTATAAAGGCGTAGAAAATGGAATTTGATCATTTGTAATACTAGTAACAAAATAAATTTGGCATAAATCCTGACGATACCTAACTGACGCACGGCGACCAATCAATGTTACTATTCGTTCGACGCTTGTTTAAAATGCACTAAAGTCAATTTACCAACAGCCCATATAACAAGTATTGTTACAAAATGACAAGGTAATCACGTATGTTATAAAAAGTTCTATTTTGTTTTTTTTTTTCAAATTTAATTTTAATGATCTTTAGGAATTTTATCGTATGGAAAATATTATAAAGTACCAAGGTACGGTTTATAAAGAAAATCACATTTATTAGTGACTTATTTCACAAATTAATAAGAATTAAATGTAAGTATAAATAAAAATTATAGATATTTTAAAATTATAATGAAAAGTACAGGCAATTCGCTTGTAACTTGGACAATTCTTTAAGCCGATTAACTTCGTCATGCATCCCTGCAGCATCTAACATTGGCGGATTAAATGTACCTTTTTTTTATATCATAAGGTGGCAAACGAGCGAGCGACCACCTAAAATCGCTGAAGTAGCGAAGTGACCGCTGCCCACGGACATACGCAATTGCATATGCGACGGAGGAAGGGATGCACAGAAAGAAAATATTTTACTTTTTACCTTTAAAGACCTTGATTTATTTTGACGTTGGAACATATCAATATTTGTATTTATTAGGAAAAGATTCTTTCTTGCATTCAAAGTTATCTATTTTCTTTTGATTCGAATCACAGCTTACTTTGATCTCCAAGCAAAAGACATGGGTACACTTGTTTACTAGAATTTGGTTAAAATCCAATCTCAGTCTACCTTAAAAGACATTACATAAATAAACTAATTGCGTACATACTGAACAAAATATGCCAAAGCCTGTAAAAATGCTGTATTAAGGTATAGAACCTATTTATACTCGAATATTTCCTGACGGCATCATGAGACCCTTCATTAGGGGCGGGGGAGGGGGAAAATAAAAGATTAATTTCCCAAAGGCGATGTTGGCGCGGGTAACATATTTTTGGAAACTCAAAAAGTCGTGACTTGATTTGTGATTCGATGTTGGCGGTCAATTTATCAAGTTCGGTGATTTTTTGTAAAATCTAATTATAGTCGATATGAAATCGGCCGTGATTATGGATTTTATAAACGAAATATTTCTAACACTTTTTTCGGACGAAATTTTCTTTGACGAGATCATAAGGGTTGAATTAAAAGTTGTATAATAATTTTTATTTTTCTCCTTACACAAAGGGATTTAGAAGAACTAAAACTGTATGTGGGTTCAGTTGGAACTTCTTTTCATTTCTTTAGTATAATTTAACTTCGTATCCAATGTATTCAGATAAGAGAATGTAAGGGCTTTGAAATACGAGCCCGCTCTTATTAAGATTCGACATTACGCGCAACTTTTGAGGGCGCATTTAAATGAGATTTATTTCCGCTCTCTTTGTCAAACCCCCCTCCCCCAAACCCGCTACGTTTCATCCCCTCCCTGCGTTACCAGTTTTTCATTATACCACAAATTAAATGATAAATGTTTTTAAGCAAAATCCTCAATATGATAATATTCTTAATATTGGTCCTGCTTTACGCTTTTTTTACATTAATAACATAAGATGTTGTAATCAAGTATGCATTGAAATCAGTTTCACTTCCTGTCAATAGATGGCGACAGCTGCATTAATGTAAAACGAACTCGCAAACTCGTTTGATTTTATAGTATTGATTGTCAAAACAATTCAAGAGCATTGATGTTTGGCATAATATGCGTTAAAAATTGGTTATGAAAATGAAAACATACTTACATACTCTATCTGAAACTCTCGTAATTAACTGTCGGGTTTCGTTTAGTCGATAAGTGGAAACTAGATGAAAATAGTTTAATAGAAATTTACAGTGAAAACAGTCTGAAACTCCGCTTAAAAATCTCCAAAGTAATCGTTTATAGTCGATCAAAAATTACCAATACAATATTAACCAGTAATGGAGAGGCATTAGAAGAAGAAGAATACAATGAGAATACAAGAGTTTCATGTTGCTATAAACTTAAAAGTACAACAGCTTATAATATTAAAAAGTAAAAACCCGATTTATGAAATTCCCGAAATTAAATCATATCTTAAAAACAACCTCTGGGAAATTAACCTTTAATTTTCCTACGCTTCCGTATTACTGGCTTTCTAATTTCGTCGTAAAGAGATGGAATAAAACATTTTCTCGACAATTATAAAGAACGTACACAATATAAAAGATTTCAAGAGAAAGTATTCTTTTAGTAAAACTACAAAAACGTAATAGACAATGTTTGCTAAAAGAAAGCTTCAAATACATGACCTGTACATAAAAATAAATCAAACAAGCGTATTTACAAATATCAATTAAAACGCATTTCCTGCGTTGACTTGTTACTGTAAACATTCTCATCCAACTTAAGTTAAGTAGTTAAGTTATTTCTTGTCAATGCCTGTTATTATAAAGTTACGATATTTTCCATGAAGGTCAGCACTTTGCACATAACTCACGATAACATATAGTTGACTCTGTTTTATTAATGAGAAAGAAACGTACAGTGTGTTTTGGTGAAAATATTTCGACAATGAAAACTTATCGAAGAATAATGGCCCTTATAAATGTTTGAACAGGAGGACATCCCTTATCCCTTCATAATCCCTTGGTCTTAAAAAGGAGACGCATCACTTCGCTATTTTAGCGATATTTAGTGGTCGTCTTTTATATTTTATGACATAAAAAAGCGAATAATATTTTGTCATTGTGACTTAATGCATGGAGACATAGGTATTAATATCAAATAACGCTGCAGAACAAATTCGCTGCGCCGGTTGACTTGGCGAAATTATATACATTGTTGTTGGTGTTGTCTTATTACATCGTATACATTTTATATACCTAATATTTTATTATTATTAAACATTTTAGATATGTTCATATCATTATGTAAAAAATCAAATAGTTTCAAAACAAAAGACTATAATTTAATTTGGATTTTAATAATAAAACACAGTTGATAAATATTTAATTTATTTGAACAGTAGAAGTTGGCAGCGACTACGTCCGCGCGGAATTAAAAAAATCTATTTATAAATATTGCCTGTCACCCGGGTTACACAAAGCTAAGAAGAATATTATTAATATGATGATAACTAGTACTTCGTCCGTCGTTTCTGATGCCTGCATAGTCTAGATTGGAAACAACAATCACCCCACATGATCTGAAATTTGTGAGGTGAATCTTATTTCAAAACTAAACTTTGTCTAATGGGATACACACACAAATTAAACAAAACAAAATCAAACATATAGAAGCAGTTAGGCTTCACCGCTGAAGCACAATTACACATTGCTATCTCATTTTTTCTAAGAAGAGTGAGGGAGATATGTCTCTATACGTAATATGTCTCTATAAGTGTAAAGCCTTTGAGAACTTGTAGTTGGAATCTGAAGCAAGCGGTAGCAGATTTATTGTCCGTCGATTGTCCAGGTCGAAGCCACCATCACAACACATCACATGAATACAAATATCATGTGATCGCGATGTAATAGGCGATTCAACACTAAACATTACTCATCATTATCAGCTCACTGTACGTCCCCACTGAGGAGCTAGGAGGCAACCCTAAGTCAGGTGTGACTAGGCCTTAGTCAACCACGTCGGCCCAGTGCGACTTGGTTGGCTTGAATACTGGAAATAAATCATATTATAATAAAAATATGAAAACGTCTTCGAAACTGGATAAGTCCACAAAAATATACAGATTATTTTAATATAGAGTAAATAAAAAACATAAGCACAGACAACTTAAAAAAAAAATTAAATGTTATTTGGCAGTCTTGTTTTCTTTGTTTGATATTGTTGCTCTCTTTAACACCAAATAGATTATTTTTTCCTCTTTCATTATTACCGTCCGTTGACTATCCAAGCCGAAAAAGCTATCAACATCACATCACACGTTCTACTATAAAGACGTTGTGAACGCGAAGTAATAGCTATTTCAACCCAGAACTTATCGTACTGGCTGAACTGTTAACACAAAAGAAATATTATGAAAGCTAAAATTTAAGCAATCGTAGAGCGTCGTACGGATCGTGTTTAAAGTGGACTTGGTCGTAGAGGAGATGTATCTGAAACAGGCCGAAAATATATGACGATTAAATTAAAAAACAATTAAAAATCTTCGTATCGGCGATCCGTTTGCGGCTGTCCAGATATCGTTCAAATCGAAAAGGCAATTACGTCACATCACACGTTACTCAACACGACGATGTGACTGTGAGGTAAAGGCCATTTCAATCCTGAACTACTTCTCGGTAATAAAAAGAAACTTTTCAAGTAAATATCATAAAGAAATCTTCCCAGTCTTGCCAAGACGAGGTCTAAATGACAATTACATCACATCACATGTATTTGCCAATATAAACACGTGACTGTGAGGTAGTAGACATTTCCAATTTCCAAAAAAAAAAAAAATTATCCTCTCAACAAGTGGAAACAAAATAAAAAACAAAAAACATGTGAAATATTCTTGGGAACAACTCATCCGTGAATCGTTCAGATCGAAAAAGCAATTACTTCACATCACACGTAGCTCAGGAAAACGATGTGACTGTGAGGTAAAGGCCATTTCAATACCAAACTACTATATTCCAGTACAGAATTAAAAAAAAAAACTTCTAGTTCTTTTGCCTTTTGTTCGAGGATCATCCAACTCGAAACGACCGTCACACCTCATCACACGTTGGAAGAAGATCACGTGATAGAGATGTAACAGTCATCTCAAGCTGTAACTAATCTTGATGCAAGAATACATATTGAAGATCACATTTATATTTTTACGT
The DNA here is from genome assembly GCF_000836235.2 of Papilio xuthus. Classification (NCBI taxonomy): domain Eukaryota; kingdom Metazoa; phylum Arthropoda; class Insecta; order Lepidoptera; family Papilionidae; genus Papilio; species Papilio xuthus. The sequence goes on from NW_013530391.1 coordinate 2,867,450, forward strand.
AGTTTCTTGTTGATTTGAAGATCGAAAGGTCCCTTACTACACATCACATCACGATAAAACGACGTGACTGTGAAGTAATGGTCACTTCAATTATCAATTGCTCTTCATGCACTGAAAACACAAGTCATAGTTCTTACTAATATTATAAATATGAATGTTTGGATGGTTGATTGCTAGAACGTATCTCCATAACGGCTTAATGGATCTCGATGAAATTTGGCACAGATGTAGAACATAGTCTGTAAGAATAGATTAGCTACTAATTATTTTTATTCAATAATTCCGCGCAATGCAGTGAAGGGCGATAGCTAATAAACATATGAACGCAAAGCTTGAATTATTATTTGTTCGAAAGCTTAGCATTTAGTTTAGCATACAAATTGTGAAAATATAATAAAAGCGCAGCATTTTTTACGATAATTATCGCTGATAGAGTCTCAAAGCTTTTCTGTCCTGAATTACTAGCAGGAAATGAAAATTTAAAGCGATTAATGTCACTTTCGCCTTGCCAAATGCAGTAAACTTGGTTGACTAATTCCCTAAAGCGTCTAAAGAACAGCAAAATGGAATCTTTTGAGATTCTAAGGTCACAAAAATATTCAGTTCAAAATAAATTAAAACAAACTTGTGAGATAAGATGTAGAATATATTTAAAGACACTTTTTGACTCTCCTTATCCTAAAGTATCAATATTTCAAACAAAAATAAAATAAGTGAAAAAGTAGTATACTTACCAGACCACCGTCAGAGGGCAGTGGTGGGCGGTGTCTGCGGCAGGAGTGACCGCTGCGAACACAACTGCTCGCTTATTACTGCCTAAACTGCTGACATTGCAACTTGCAGCTTTCGTCAGGGCTTAACAAATATTATTTATTTGTTTATATCATAAATTGTACCTAATGTTTTAAGTATCTAGCTAATTAGGTAATAATTTAAATCATGTGTAACTTCTGTTTTTGAGTTCTCATTTTAATTGTTTCAGGTAACTTATTTCTCAAGGCTTCGTTAAAAAGTCAGACTCAAGTATAGGATACAGGATACAAATAATTGTTGACGTAAAAAGTATCTTAAAAAGACTTTGGTTATGCTCCCCTGATAATATTTTCAAGATGATAATAAAGTGAGCTTTTTGTAAAATGAAAATATCTTATACTTTAGTTTTAAGTTCATCGACTTAATTACATACATTATATTGTATGTAATTAAACAAAGTCACATAGGGTGTATTACTTAACTACGAGTAACAAAGCTACAAGAAGACCAAGTCGCTCTGACGACGGACAATGAAATATACATACCATTGTGTTTTCAATGGTTACTGCTGCCTGTTTGTAGTTTGCCTAGACAAATTATAAAGGATTTTAAAAAAAATGACGTGTTATACAGCGTGTCCCAAAATTCAACAAGCGTATACTGGTGTATAGAAAAGTCGATAACTACATGGGGAAAATATTAAAAAAAACCCAACTCTTTTTGTTTAAAAGTTACATTAACTTTTTTAACTTTTCTTATAATTTACCCTGCACCATATGATAAAATACTGCGGTTACTGATATGAACATTATTAGCAGTTACTGTAACCGTTGTACGAGTATAAATGAAACCCATAAGTTTTATTATAGAGAGAGGATTGCATCAGGAGGCCCACGTTGTGCGCGCCTGCCGCGGTGTCCGATACTTCATGAGAAACCTTTATCGCCAGCGCTCCCTTGTGTAAATTGAATACCTATCACGTGTAAGCTGTAATGAAATCATTTCTACCTGGCTGTTGCGACATCATTTGTTGTTAGTAGGTTTGTTGTTGTTACTATAAGGACAACATAATAGCCATTTTCTTATTTAAATATTACTTTTGAAAGATACACTCTCCTTGTAACAAAGCTTGAAAGAAGAAGAGAGAATGTAAATATCATTCTTTTTGTCAAATCCAGTTAATTATGACATGACTTCCTTAGCTTGAGTCATCAAGTGCTTAAACCACCAGGAACACGTTACTTTGGATCCTATGAAGTAAGGTATTACGTTACTTTGGTTTCCGAGACATGTATAAAACATCTGTATCGTCATCCTTGTCATTATCTTTGACAAAACAGAGATAACGATATGTTATAAACGAAGATTTTAGTCTCAGAAATCCACGATTATTTGCGTTCCTGCCGTTGTGTCGCATCCTTCATATAACATTCCTATCGTAGCCGTTCCCTTGTGTAAAGTATGTACCATCACGTGTTACGTCGTAGGGCGGCATTCAACAATAAGGATTGTGTCGTGCAGTTCCTTGAATAAGTAAATTGATGCGCTACTTTGGACAAAGTTTATAATAAACATGTCACTTTGACTTCGCCGTATTTGAGTATTATATGTATTTATTTATATTGCACTAGCTGTCGCCCGCGACTTCGTCCGCGCGGGATTATAAAATAAATAGTAGCCGATTCTCAGACATACAGAATATGCTCACAAAATTTCATGAGAATCGGTCAAGCCGTTTCGGAGGAGTATTGAAACGAAAATTGTGACACGAGAATTTTATATATAAGATATTTTATGTATTTGTGATTAAATAATATCGATAGATATTTTTGCTCATATTTTAATCTACTTACTATAAATGAAGAGTAAAACAAACAATAATTTTAAACATTATTAATCAGAATCCTTTGGCGCGAATGACGTGCTTTCGTTACAAAGTCAAGTGTAAGAATGATTAGTAAGGGGATATAAACGTCGACAATTTAATAAGGCTAGTGCTGTGCGAGTACACCGGCACAGTGTCGGGTTTTAATCCTAAAACTAGTTATATTAATAAGTAACAATCACATAACAGTAGATGCGTGGAACCCCATTCCCTCACGCTAGTGACAAAAAGACGTTTGCAGCATTTTTTGTTATGGATATCCTATAAGTAAACTAGACTTTTATTTTTAATTTACCTTCTTACCTTGATTTAAATAAATTCACTTCATATTGTCCATCTTCTTATACAAGGCTTATTCTAGAAACTTTTTGTCATCTAACAGGTTCAGTACAAAGCAAAAAATATAATTTTTATCTTACAAAAATTTTCAATTTATTTGGTTATTGGATATTTGCTACTTTCAGATTCGTTGGGACACATATTATTTATGCGTAGTAATTTTGTCTGTTTTGTATATCGAAGTCAATTTAATTTGGGGGTTTTGATATAGTCGAATAAAACTCTCAAGAATCAATCATACAATATGTATTTAATATAAGATACAATACTTGTGACATGTGGACAAACCATTTCATTATTCCAATTATTAAAAAAAAAAACTAAACAACCATTTGGTCGAACAAATTCCAATGTCCAATATATAAAATAACATTCGCTATCATTATTATGCCCAAAGTTGTGATAAATTAATTGAGGTAGATCTCCCAACCGACACCGAGCTCCGTGGGTCAAATTATAATTATTTTCGGATTTCACCATCGAGGATATAAGCAAATAAGACAACGCATAAAACATTATACTATAATATAATTAAAATATCTACAAATTGAATATAAGTAGTGCACACCACGTGGTACAACACTCACTATGTATGCTTGAACATTTACAATAAAGGAGAACATTCATATAATAAACGCATTATATAGGAAACATATTGAAAGACATCTCGAGTACACTACCATTAGCCTACCCGCGACTTCCCACGACCTCCCGCTCGCTGCGCAGGCGCAGGAGCAGGCGCGAAACACATTACAGCCACTGTAATACTTATCAATAAATACTTTAGCTATTTACACCCGGCGCTGACCTTCACCTCACAATACAACACCTAAATAAGCAAGATCGACCAACGTCGATGTTATTTACGTTCATACAAGCGTCGGATATTTATATAACGATGTATAACGCAATAGACTTTTGTAATAAAAACATCGACGCATATCGATCATCCTGTATCTAAATTAAGCTACCATTTAACTACAATCTCAATGCCGCCCGGTGCGCGGTCAGCCCGTGCTTTGTACAACGCGCGCAGTCGTAATGTGTTTCACGCCTTTACAATCAACCGTATGTCGCGGCTTCCATGCTCGATCCATATTAGTTATAAGAAAAAAAAAACAAACGTCGCCATTCGGGCGAATGAGCCGGTGGAGGGAAGGAAACAAATCTATGAGCAAGTCAACGTAAGGGCACGCCCACAACGCACGCGCACGCACTAACCACGCCCACCGTAACTGCGGCAGTGATAAAAATATATCCCGTTCTCGTCACTTACACTAACGTATCATTTAGATATAATTTAGAAGCACGTTTAGATTAGCTTTTCACAAAATATTCCTCTGGATAACCTAATCGAACCGCTTAAACTAACTTATCGGAGCTAGATTACTCTTCTGTCGTCTCGATACGTTGGCCTCTTTCGCACGTACGGCGATCGAGCGAGAGAGAAGATTAATTTGTACTCAAGCATCTAGGTCCAAACGTCTGTCACCTGCGCCTAGTGAACGATAATCAAATGACTCCTTTGATATTGAGCGAATAACATTCAAGTATCAATACAGCGTTACTTTAATTAATATAAAAAAGAAAAATTATTGCCGTTAGCATTGGAGACGAGCTCAGGCACAGTAAGGTTTCCGTCCCGCCAATACATTTGAGATCATAGAGTTAAGGTTTCAAAACGACTAATTTTTGTCTTTATAATTTTGGTGTCGAATTTGACTAAAAAATTAGTTTTAAAAGGAAACTGAGCCAATATTTATATGGCACTATAATCAGTGCTGCGAATAAGTCTACATTTTAAATTTAATAAAAAAAAAAATCAGTACATTGGAAGATATTCCAAGCGAAGTGCGTATTTTTAGTGTACGATGTGTTACCTCCCCAAGCGACGTTCAGGCACCAACTTTACTACTAAACAATTTTTCCTAATCCACTTTCTTTGGGGGCATTCCTACGACACTGTCCGCACATTTTCTAATTTTATCATTCATTTTAAATTTTATCTTAATTTTTTTATTAAATAGCATATTAATGCAAATTTCAACCGTGTGACAGTGTCGATAGGGTTCGTTATTGCAAAACGGCTTAATTTTCGCTTTAGAGACCAGTCTCGTTTGCAAGCCACGAACATTACCCAACGCGATTCCCTTTTTTATCCTAAAAGTTCGGCGAGCGCCGGACATTTACCAACATTTACCTACATAGCCAATCCTATCCCCTCCGCAACCTTCAACTTTACAATTCCGTATTAAAACTAAGGGCCGTAACACGCTACACCAAACTGATACACTCGCATCGTACGAATAAAGCGAATGTCCGAGCAATCGCTTCGGTGTGTCGACACCTTGCGCGCAATTCATCCTAACTTAAACCTAGAGGCACTAACTAAACATCCTAGCGAGATCGTGTGAGCACAGAACACAATTCTTATATTCATCACCTTATAAAGGTATGAACGAAGTCTGTATAAGGGCATCCAAAAACTCTTTAAAAACTACACTCTAAATATACTGTTATGGACAAACAGCCAACATTATTGACATTTATATTGGTGTTCATTGACATTCGGACGACATTAATAACCAAATACAGTTTACAATGTGACGATTCACAGCTCGGTACAAAAATTATTGCAATTTACAATTCTTTAAACTGTCATTTCACATTTCAAACAAATAATATTTATTTAATAGTCATCTTTTAAAAGTTGTACAAAATGTTTCATATAAAATAAAACATATAAAACCTACTTCAATTAATAAATCTTTTATTATTTCAATAATAATTTTTTGTTACACACAAAGATATAGACAAATACTGATATCTCTTTATTTTCAAAACTGTAACAAACTAGTACGCGGCATCAGACAATTAATATGTTTAAAATTTCATATATTTTGAACCTTATTACAATGACATAAGAACTAGTAAGCACATTGCCGTACTTCAGTGCGATACAAAATTGAAAATAAATTACATATAATTTGACAGTACACGTAAATACACAGATATAAAATTTTGTACTTTACCTCGCGTTGTTTCTCGTTAAAGATAAATATTCACGGAGTTGTCTTAACGTTTTATATAAAAGTACAAATTGATAAATGTCCCCTCTAGCGAGGAATCTAAGAACCGTACAAACTGGTGGTATCAGCTACAAACGTCACAACATACGCAAATACTTATAAAATTCAACATTACCAATGAAGTCATTCGCACGAACATATATCTATTGTATATCTCTATGTATGTCTGTAAACCGGTCAAAAATTGTGCGCGGCAACGAATACTAGTCGTCCTATATCACAATCAATTTATTGCTAAGATAAAGTCGCCAACGCGACACTACAGCTAGACACAACTCCCCATGGCAGTGGCCGTTCGCGACCTAAAGTCGACCCTAAACGACTTAAGTTAAAAGCTATTTTCCTCCGATACGAATGAAAATCCGATGTAAATTGAACACTAAGTCGTGAGTGTCAGGCACTTGGTGATCACGTGGGCGCGACGTACTTTGTATGATCACACTAAAACCTAACTAAACAACACCCAAACCCCGCGACCGACTCGCGCCCGACTCGCGCCGACTAACGTCGACGACGACGGCCCGGAGCACAAACTAAAAACCGACTAACTTTATGTACTATTTACAAATTACAAATTGGCAGTGATTCCTATCGCTGGTCGACACGACTTAACCTAACTTACGCCTATTCAGACTAACTTCCGAATCGAAAACTAGATTATCTTAAACTCTTCTTTTTACATTTCGCACTAGCTATGTACAACATTTGTTCGATACGACACGAATGCGACGCGACAACGCTCCGACTCGCGCGCGGCCTCGTCTCGTATAAAGTATCAGTCTTTGTAATTTAACTCTGCTATCGACAAACTAAGTGCTCGCCGCACCGCGCCCGCTCCGCGAATCTTTGGCGAATTATTCTAAGGTCGGATAGCGCCGCCCCGCCCCGCCCCCCGCCCCGCTCCGACCCGCCCCGAGCCACGCCCTGCTTCGTCTCACTTTAACCCTCTGTCAATATATCTGTACATATATCCGCAGGCTGGTGCGGGGTGCAGGTTGCGGGGTGCGGGGCGAGGGGCGCGGGCGGAGAGTATCGCTAACTTATCGTCCGCAGGGCCAGAAAGAGTTCCCGCCGTATCTCCTGCCCATCTTCCTCTTCTTGGCGCCGCTCACTTCCACCTTCTCCTTCTCTTCTTCGATGAACAGCATGGGGATGTTTGCCTCGCTGCACTCGTTTCGTGTTTCTTTCTTCTTCTTGGCAAGGAGGTTGTTGAGCAGTCGTGAGGAGGTGCAGTGTCGAGTGGGCAGCAGACGCTGCGGGGGCGGCGTTGGCGGTGGGGGTGGTGCGGGGGGCGGGGAGGGAGTCTTGCGGTAGGAGTTGCAGAACTGGTCGTAGAGCAGCACCTTGGTGTGCACGGGCAGCGTCGCGATCTCCACGCGCTTCACCCGTCGCACCTCCTTCTCCGGCACCCACTCGTCCTCGATACTGGAAATTTATTGTATTCATTAAAATCTGTATGTTTATGTGCCACACAGAGAATCTGCAAACACCTTTAAATATATACATTTTTATTTTAATTATTTTTACACGTTTTCTTAAACGTAAGTTAATGTGTTTGCAGTTTTTGTGGGTTGCAATCCCAGAGTACAAATACGATCGCTAATGGCAGTGATACGACGAGCGTATGAAACTAAAAAAAAAACTTTAATGTTATAATGATTATAATACTGTCTATTCACTACACAGTAAATGCTGGCTCACAAAACGACTCGTCATTTCACATGTAGCAAGCGACAGATCAAAAGTGCTGCTTAAAAATAATAAGCAAATCTAAAATAAATGTTATGCTCTAAGTGAATTATTAAAAATAAAATATTTGCTAATACAGGCAACACATAACGAGCTATTTGTAGGCAGACCATTGGACTGGACTGGCAACCCCAATAATTGCTAGCAATTATTCAATAAAAAATTTGCCGATACATGTCAATTTACGAAATAATTAAGACAATGGTAAATTAATATTTTTTAATATCTTTCAAAGGCTATTGGAACCAATTTATAAAATGTTGCTAGCAACGTTTAGCATCTGTGTGGCACATAATGTGGCAGCACTGAGCATGCCAAGCTAATGGTAACCCTACGTGATACAAAAGAGGATCAATAGCATGCTTTCGGCCAGTTATCTTTTAGCGGCATCTTTTTTTAAGTGTGCACATGATCCTCTGTATGCAAAGCAATAAAATGAGGATCAATGCATTCAAATAGCAAGCTTCATCGACATTTAAAAAAAAGATTTTACCAGTGTCTCAATTATATGTAATTGGTTATTTAGGTACAATGATGAAACTTTTCTTTAAAAAAAAATCGCATAACATAGTTACTTAACAACATTCTATCTTTTACACTTTGAAAGTTTTCCAATGTGTTGAAGAAATAAAAAATAATCATAATATTATGTTTTTAATTTTATAACGCAAATACGAAATCCAACATGATGAGTCAATAATGTAGTTTCATTTTTTTATGAAAATTAATAAGTGAAATTTGCTTTTAAATATTCAGAACAATATTTTATCTTAACTTATAAGTTTTACATGAAATATATTAAATTGAAAAATGATTTATTGCTTAAACAAAAACGGTAAATACTAACATTTGTGCCGGGACTTCCATTTAAGCATCCATAACGGGCTTGTGATTGGAAGTCCCGCTCTTCCGTGTCACATAAACAATATCAATGTTACCTTCTTAATCTATAGATCTATATTAAGAAAGATCTAGCACATTTATTTGTCATGCATATGATCCTCAAAAATTTTAAAATGATATGAATAAAAAAACATGAGTCATGTGCAGAAGCTTGTAACTGAATCTAGCAATACCGATATTTTCTTGTTATAATTATATCAATTTTAAATACTTAATTTGTTAATTGTTAATATTAATATGCAATATCAATAATTTCAAATATATTTATCTTAAAAAAAATCAAATGGAAATTAAAATTATATTAATGATATTAAATATCACTCGGAAAACTGTTTGATTTAAAAAATACGAGATAAAAATTTATTTGAATAATAATGTTAAAAAGTCAGTTATTAATAATCAAATTATTAAGAATGTATACTATTTCTAGTCATAACTAATCTTTTAATATTTTAAATATCATATTTGAAATATATTTTAAACAATTTTGGTATAACATATATAGAATAATAAATTTTTATAATGAAATGATGATATTGCAGATTAAGTAATATGAATGAAAGAAATGGACATCAAATCTACCTTGACCCACCTCTTGTTTACCTGTTACATTATAAACAATAACTGGGCTGCAGGATAAACTTTAAATGCTTAAATTTATATAAATACTTATCTATATTCAATTTAAGTATTATTATGTCCATTATTTGATCACAAATTGCGTCCTAATTGTTGCCTTTTTGTATAACATTTATGACACTATATCAATGTATATATACTCCAAAATCTTACCTGAAAACATATTAACATTATATCGAGAAGTTAAAATCACATACAGATATTAAATCAACCCCTAAGCGTAGATTTAGAATATCAAATCAATACTTAGTTACGCCCATAATAACTATTAGTCTCATAAGTTAGAGTAAGTTATCTAAAGTAATTGAACGGTAACTCAGACTCTAATTAAGTTAAGAATACATTGTTAATTTCGCACACCTTAAGTGTACAAGAGAAAGACATTATTTCCACCTAAAAAACGACAAGTTTCACTATAACATAAAATATCACATAAAATGATCAATTCAATTTTAACACATTAGTTTTCATACCACACGTAATCTTGTGATTTTACTTACTAGTCAATAGTTGCCTTAACCTTTTTTATAAAAATTATTTACCAAAAGCCGAGTTATTTCTTCCATCAAATGTAATCCAGCAAGCCGGAGGTTATTAAAGGAGAAGGTCACATAACATCGAGCGAACTGCTTGATAATGTCATTGTAGGAATGCACAAAATTAGGAGTTACTCTACCACTAAGGAAGGGAGAAGGTCCTAGATGATAAGTAAGAGAAGTATGTAGGATAGGAGATGGTAAGGGGAATAGATATATGTATGTAAGTACTCACACGTGTGGGGGGTAGTATGTGAGCAGGGCCTCGCGGCGGCGCTCTGCTGCGTTGTATCGTGTTGCAGCGAGCATGGCGTGCAACGTCAGCGTGTGCGCGCCAGCGGGCTCGCGCAGCGGACACGCGCCGCCCAGCCGCCAGCGCGTGCTGCGTGACAGTCGCCACGCCAGACCCTCCATCGTGCTCGCGTCGAAGAAGTCGAACATACGCGCTGGAATCACAAATCAAACCAGTTATAATCTCACTCGTTTCCTGGTCACTTTTCTTTTAGATTGAAAATGAGAATCCATAGGACCTTTTCAACGACACAACTAAAAGAAATGTCGCTCACATACAAAAAGATTAAAACTTCTTATACTATTGTAGTGTAGAAACAAAACTAGATGTATTTCACGGTCTTCGTTTACTTAAAGCATTGGAATACTAAACTTTAGCCATATGTTCCTGTTAAAAATATGGCGAAAGTATTTTCGTATAAATAATAACATAAGTATGCAAATACGCGATAAAAATGTTTCTATAATTATTGCAATTACAGCAAGTCGACATGTCCCCTGTCCTCACCTTCCCAAATCCGATGTAATGCCTGCATAATGCTAACTTATCGGTGCCGGACATCAACATGCACTGTCATTTATGGTTTTAAAAAAGTGAGTAAAGACCCTCATTGATCCTCATTAATACAACATACGTATATTTGTATGTTTCGTTGGTTCATTTATTTTTTATTGTTTTTATAAAAATTAACATTTAGTAGAATCGTATTTTGTACATCAAATACCATGTAAGGTGTTTCCGGAAAATGTACTCCAAGTTATGGTCTGTGATCTGCAGTTCACTTAATATTTGGCGAGTCAGTTGTCATTTTAAGTTGTGTCAGTATAGGAAGGTGGACTCACCAGACCACGGTTGTCGTCTATATCGCAGTTTCTTTCCATTCCGTCGTATAAGCTTGGCGGAGGTCTCGGTGGTCTTTTTGCTGCCGCTGGTGTTAGGTGACGCCTCGTTGAAGTGGTTATTCACGTGCCGCTCCAGTAATATCTGGAATTTACGATTACACTATTAATTTATAATAAAAAGACAATATTTTATATTAACAAAGCACTTAATAGCGTTATTTTGTACAAAAAATGTATTACAAATAATATCTAGGATGTAAAAAATGATCTTTAAAATTCTGTTGAAATTAAAACAGCAAATGATGTATTTCAAAATGTAACAGAAAACGATAATAACAAAATTTTGTAACATTTTGATTCTCAACTAAATAATAGACCAATTTAATAAACGATTTGAATACTGCAACAGACATAAGATAACAGAATGTTAGTAATAATAACAAGTAAATATGAGCACGTAACTACAGAGTTATCTCTTAATCCTAAAACAATACTTGATTCGTTAATCCAGACGATTACTCATACGGCATCTCTCCCCGAAGTGGGTCCCAAACAAACATAAATAATATCACACAACATGTTTATTGAGATAGCGAAAATAGATAGTGTAATATATTTAGATTAAAATATTACATTTCCTTGTAATGATCGAATCGCTTCTGTGTTAAATTGTTAAGGTTCAATAAAGTTGCTGGATGATACAAAATAAAATAAAACCGTAGATGGCTAAGTGGAGGTAGTCAAAGACAGCACTTCTTCTTCGTCCTTAGGAAAAGAAAAATAGCACAAGTTTATCGTTCGATATTATTATTGGACACGATTCATCTAACTCTAAAAATCAAGTCTACGATGTAGGCACCACAACTACAGTCAACTGATCTTGAGTAACTGCTACTCTATTATGTTTAGAATATGACAAAGAAGAACAAGTTTCCGACGAGGCGATGAAAGTGTGGTACCACATAACAAAGTGACTGAATCCCACCATAATATCATAATGCAAGACGACACCGACGAACTATTAAAGTAAATACACGGAATAAATTTTCAATTGGACGACACATTTTATAGGAAAAATCATATTAGACGAACGACTCCTATTCAACAGCACGTGTGATGCAATCACTTGCTCAGACGTGATTTGAAGAGAACGTTAACCAAAACATTAATAATTAAGACAAAGATACTATTTCAACTAACAGGTCCGTTTCCAATAATTCAAAATAGCAAATTTAACGGACAAACTTATAGCTTAATATAAATTAAAAAATGAGAAAGTAATGTAACCTAGAATTGTTAAGAAATCTTATTAACAATCCTAAAACTGCCAGCTATAAGTAGCCTGTAGGTAGATCGAATAAGTGAAAACGGGCCTCGAACTGAAGAAGTAACAATAAAAACCATCACAACAGACCGACAGAACGATATAGACAATAACTCAGTCTAAGCTGCAATAGATAGCGTTATTGTGGATACGTTTTGGCGATGCGCTCCGTGGTGGGTTCCTGCAATGTGTAGCACGAAGTCACTGGCGACAAGGAACGTAATTGTACCTGAGTGGAGAAACGGCGGTCGCAGCCGTCGACGATGCACTTGAAGGGCTTGTTGCCGCCGTGCGAGAGCGCGTGCCGCTCCAGCCATAAGCGTGAGCAGGACGGCTTGCCGCGCACCTTGCAGCGCTCCCATTCGCACACGTAGTTCTCCCGCCCCGCCTGCGACTCCACGTGCACTCGCTGCAAAACAACAACAAAACACATCACCAAAATGTATAGATGTAGCCAAATAACGAAAACTAATTGCAGATTTATATACTTCCTTTTACTTTCATTCGACTGATTAAACGGAAAATAATCTCATGATCTGATCTACAGTACACATATGAATAAAAAATCATATAAAATTATTGGCTATTCAGCTTATCTTAAACGATTAATGATTTTGTCTATTTAAACTTAATCTTACTAATATTATAAATGCAAACGTTTAGATGGATGAATGGATGGATGTTAATTACGAGGTATCTCTAAAACAAAATTTCCGTTGAACTTTGCCTTTGAAGTTACTAGCAGAAGCTAGTTTATTATAAGATATGTTAAAAAATAACTAACCTGTATATGTTCTAAGAGGTCTGTATCACTTTCCAGTTCTCTTTTGCAGTTTGTCCACAAACAGATGGTCACTGAAGACGTGGTGTCTGTACTTGATTTCCGTTTTTCATTATGCGGCTTGCTACTGCTGTTCTTTGGTGGGAACCGGAGTGTTTTGGGTTGTTTTAGAATAGGACTCTTTTGACTACTCTGCACGTCCATAGAACAAACACTAACGCTTAAAGATAAAGAGGAATCGTCGTCACATTCTTTACTCGCTTGGGAGTCACTTGGCGAATCTAAAGATTTGTCTGTTCCGATCCCAGACTCTGACGATTCCGTCGTCGCCGAACAAAAGTTCGCTTCGATCACAGCACTTTCGACGTTTGATGATACGTCTTTTAAAACTGTGATTTGTGTAAAAATAGTATCTTCCCTTTTCGCTACTTCATCTACTTTTTTCTGTTCCTTTAAAGATAATAGTTCTCTTAAGTCCGGAGGCCTTTTTTCAATATTTTTATTTTCTAACCTTATACCCGCCATTTCCTTTTGGGCTAATTCTTCTAACTTCTCAGATAAACTACTGACTTGTGCGAATGGCCTTGAAGTTATCTTGTTTGCATTCAAGGAAACAAAATTATTATTAACAGTTTTGGATAGCCAGGGAATATCACACTTTTGTTCTTTAACATTTATAAATTCGGTTTCCTTAACTGTACTGCTAGGTGGATCCGTGCCTTGGATCGGATTGTCGGGAGGTTTGACAGGCGCAATGGGTATACTACTCGAATGCAGCGTTTGCGTTGTAAAGTTGGCAACCATCGGCGGCGGGTGATGTACTATAGGATTAGAACATGTCGCTTGGGTGGACGTCGCTGGGTGCGTACTTGAACTACTCCACGTTTCCTTCACGTTGATATTTGGCACAGAAGTAACAATAAAACCGGGTTGTGGCACTAACACAGGATGACTTAAATTAACCGTGTAATTTACTTTCGGCTGAACTGTCATTCCGACAGTTGGCACACCTGTCACGTTTTTATTCATAATTGGCATCGACTGGCTGGTAACAGGGGATGACTTGTTCACACCAGGATACGCCGCGGTCATACTATTGCCGAGTTTCACAATGGTTCCGTTGAAAACAATTTGCTGGTTGGTCATATGGTCTTGTCTATGTGTCGTTAGTTGTGTAGATTGAGGAATAACAAAATTAGGCATTTTAGCCATTAAGTTAGGTATTTGTACGACTGTGCCGTTTATGTTTTGCATGAAAGGAAAAAGAAATTGTCCGTTAAGCTTCGTTGGGCTAGAGGACACATTAACGTTTGGTCGATTGAAAGAATTCATCCCATTCTGATGGTTTAAATTTTGTGCCGGTAAACCATTCGGAGGTATTCGTAACGAAGTGAGCATGACGTTATGCGGAACCGCCACGAACGATGGCAAATTTGTAGACGTCACTGTACCATTGCAAGGTTGCGGATGTTGGAGATTTATTGGATGACAATTTTGAAAGTTGGGAACGTTCAAATTGTTTAAGCCGTTGTTAACTGCCATTGTAACTTGTCGGACACCGTTTGGAATATTAATCTTTGGTGTAGGATTTGCTTCGCTGGGAATGCTTTTTGCAGCAGAGCTTTGGACTGAATTAGGGCAATTTTGTTTTTGAAGTTGTACCTGTTTCAAATTATTTGCTTTGGACCATGTTAAGTTTTTACTATTTGCAATACACGCGGAAGATTTTCGATTGGTTCTTTTCTGCGATGTTGTAGTCTTTTTTGCAGTTTCTTTCTTAACTTGCGACGGTTTAGATGGTACATTTAAACTTAAATTATTTGACCCAAACGTAACCCCGTTCATTCTCGTATCTAATTTCGTAGTCGAGCTTACGACTCCATTCATTCGTGCATTATCAGCTTTTGGAGTAGGCAATTTTTTCGGAGATTGACGCGGACATGTCGGTGCTATCCTCATTCCTGTTAGATCGTTATTGGCCGGTATCGGTATTTTGCGTTTAGCACCACAAGACGTACGGTTGCTGGTAGTGACAATTCCATTGGCGGATGGGTCTAGTGACGGTGATTTCATTTCAAAACAAGGTTTTTTGCCGTTGACAGTTCCATTGATGTGCCCTGTTGCAGATGTGTGCCTTTTACTGGCGTCGTTTCCGTGTCGAATATCAACAAAGCCGTTCATCGTCGTATGAACTATATCCTTATTGTCTTTAGGTATACAAAACTCGAGGACGCCTTTGACATGACCGCCCGTCCTAGCTTCGGTACCGCTCGTAGTATCGGCACCACCGTTAACGGATTGACAGACAGGCTTGCTAACGTCAGTTTGCTTTCCGACGTCTAATAATACTTTGGGGCTAAGGGTTTGAGACAGATAGGAGATGTATTTTTCTAGGTCGTGGGTGACACCATTTTTGGGTAGGCACTTTTTCTTGTCATCGGCCTCGCGTTTGAGTCCGTTCTGCGGTTTCATCTTGTGGTTGAAGTACTCGGTGATGCGGCGGTGCGAAGTGGGGCGGCGCGTGGGCGCGGGTTGGGCCGCGAGGCGGCGCGGGCCCGGCGCCGGCTCGCTGGCCCAGGGCGGCATGCGCGCGCTCGCGCTGTCCTCCCCCGCAGAGTCGGGGCTACGCGGCGAGCCGGGCTCGGTGATGTCACTGCTGCTGCAGCCGCCACTCTCTGTCGGACTCAGCACCGCCACACCGCTGTAACAAATGGAAACAATTTGATAAGTTTTGATGAACATTGAATCGATTAAACTAAAAAAAAAGTAGCGTGGGGCATTACGATACAGAAATATATTTTTAGTTAAGTTTTGTGTATCGCATTTGATTTGTTAATATTTATGTTAAACAGTTGTTTTATTTTTTATATTAATCAAGACAATCTAACGCAAGCCTTAATTTGCTTTTCTATATTAGATCGACTTAGAGTAGAGTTTTGTAGTAGGATGGACGACGATCTTATAGTTAAGTGGGGATCAGCTGTTTTATGATATGGGATCGATAGTACGCACATGGATAGGCGTGTAATGGAGGGACGAAGCAGGCCTCGGGAGGGGAGTGGGGCAGAGGACGGACTGTCAGAGCAGGCGAGGTGCAATGCCCCGGTGGCCGCGGCGATGACGCAACGCGACGCGCTGCACTGACCGCCTCCGCCGCCGGTACTACAATTAATATTTGGGACAGCGCGGCGCGACATTCACCACACATACTGCGACTACGGAGCGTCGGTCCGCCACTACCGATCATTTCACGTCTCTATCGCACTGAAACCTACTTTACCTCTTTTCCTGTGTTCGCTTCGTTGCCGTATACAAGTCGACGACTCTGTCGGCCTATAGACGCAAACGTTGACTTGTTTAACCGCACGCCGCGGAGAGCACGTGAAAATGTTTATTCCGTAGCGTTCTATCGGATAACTCGTTTAGGAATCTTTTGTTGGATGAAACCACAGGTAAAAGGAATGATAAAATTTTAACAGGAACTTGTTGCAGCTACAATACGAATTGGACTCTATGTAGGTCGACATGCGATAACTTTTCGCCCGTAGTGCGAGATTAACATTACCGATGGGGTAGATTCCGAGTGTTCGACTTGCACCCTCGCCCTCGTAGAGACGAGGCCCCGACCCACACAAACACGACTACATCGACCTCCTCTCTGTTTCGGAGAGAGGCTTCTTCGCTAATTGACCTAATTTCAAGATCAATTTTTTGCTTCTAAGATTTATGAAGCACGTCTCAGTTATCTGTTAGGGGACGAAATTCGATGTCAAAGTTCATTTATCGTGTTAAAGTTATGCAGTTACTAATGATAATAAATAATAATTTTTCACGGATTTAATTTTCATTTTACAATTTTTTTAGTAGTGTTGGTAATCATCAATTTTGGATTTAAATTGGTGCTCGGTGATAGTTTGGTTTTTATAGTTCTAATGTTTTTATATGAGGTCTATTTACCTTGTTTAAAAAGAGTAGATAACTTTTTCCTTTATAATTAAAACGTTAAAAGAATGTATGCTGTGTAGGTATATTTATGTATTTATTATATTCAACAATCCCTTGGTGGCCCAACAAAGTTGTTTGCACGAGAGTGGAAAAGCGGCTTTAGTTTTAGTGGTTACCCAAGGATATTTGAGACGGTCGCTCAAAATCGTTGTCTTGCTCTAACGTACTGGTTGCGAGGAAACGTATGAAAGAGCCAGACTATGCACGTAATGCTATATTATATTCGTCTAAACGAACCATAGTATAAATGTGCTTAGTCCATAAAAGATTTCATTCGGTTTAGCATTTTCAATACAATATTGTTCTGTCCTATAAATGTGTATATTTATTTAGTGGATAATATTTATTTACATAGTGATATTAGTAAGTCGACCCTGTATCGGTGCAGGTTTGGCCCCGTTGCCGGCTCGCTCTGTGACCCCGATAGTTGCGCAACGTTGATAACCTATATAGAAGTAGTACTGCGCGACGCTAGTACACCCGATACGAGCTTATGTAAAGTCCGTTAGCTGATTAGTATCATATCGTCAGTAAGTGGTGGCTAGCTGCCTGTTTGTTTACTCTGCCACCATGCATAACAGGGACATACTTGTTTGTTAATAAATTGGGTTAACTAAAACATTTTAAATTGGAAACTAACAAAAACACAAAGTTCGAAATATGTTGATGGAGAAAATAATACAACATTTTAACTTCCCAATAGAAAAGTTTGTCGGGGTACACCGCGCAATGACAGTAAGTATCGGTAGTGTTGTTAAGCTATGTTTAAAGTTAAAACAGATCACGTATATACAACAGACATGTCTATACAATGCGTTTACCGAGCGCTACACTCTCGCGAGGAGCCGAGCTCGTTAGCGAAAGTGCAAATCGCAAAGGTGACCCACATCGACGGCCTGTAGACGCTAGTGGGGTCACAAGTGTGCGGGCTTGTTCAATTTTTTTGCGAATTGTCGAAAGCAAAAGTGGCCGTCGTGTGGGCGAGCAAGGTCGCCCGAGCCGGTCACCGACCCCGCGTCTCTCCTTCCGAGAACTGGCAATGCATCGTTTCCACAACCCGTTTCATGTTTGCGCCTTTGAATTGTAATTGATGACTCTTACAAGTTTTTATACGTCCTCAGCCGCACCGCGCGGCGCTATGACAAAGGTCTTTGGAAATCATCGAGGTAATATAATAAAGATGTAACGATTGCGATGGAGTTATTGACATCATTGTTACCTTACAGGTTTTCATTTTTGCGTCTTACGAGTTTATGTGTTGCTCCATGATTTACGAGTTTAAGTGCCGACATAAAAGACTCAGATATTTCATACTTTTGATACCATGAATTTATAATTTTTTATGCACCTATTATTATTACATTTCGATTATCTCCACTTAGATTTCAATGATTTCATGTTAGTTACCTATATCTATACTTTTAATCACCACGTGGTTATCGATCATTGGTCATTACTCTGTTAAGTGTTGAGTTTACTAACTAATGTAATGACAAAGAATGTTAAATAGTAAATCAACTCATCACAAGACTTGTACACGACAGACTGTATCTGAAGCTTGGACAGTCTGCACTCGGTAGAGCGCGACGTGATGCGACTTGACGCCAGTATCTTTAAAGTATGCTCAATTAAATTATGAATAATTGAATTAATTATTCAACACCTAGCTCAGCACTTGGGCGTAGGATCGGCCGGCGCGCAACAATTGTGCGTGACGAGGCGCAGGCGAGGCGATGCTATCGTGGTGGCAAATTATCGCGCGGCACGAACCGACTATTAATATTACCTTACATCACAAAAGGGGTAAACAGAAAGAGTGTCTGTAGACCTCGTTCTACTCAAGACACAGCTGTTCTTACCCCAAATATGACTTCGATATATTTAAATTGTATTATCATATTCTATCGCGATCTCACGACTATTTACATCATGTAATGGAGTTGCTTTGTAATCAAATGCAAATTGCGACTTCAAACCACGTTTTGACGCAAGTTCACGGGTAGCGGATAGCGAATAGTAAAGTTGTTACACTACCACGAGTCTTAGTGGATAGCGCACACTACCAAGAATTGCACTCAGCGGCTATTGCACACTACCGTGGGCACCCTCCGTCACAAGCCGGCGCGCATCGTAATGAGTGGGCGTTCAAAAGCACAAATAGTAGGCGCGCACATGTCGCCGGCGACGGGACGCGGGGCGGCTTTAACCCTCCCCTCGCCATCCCGGCCACGGGAACATCCCGCACCACGCAAATTCTACAATAAAAACCCTGTTATTAGTTATCTTCAAATGTGGGGGACGTAAGAATATAAATTAACTTCTGATTCTCCTTTGAAAATGATACGCTTGAATCTGAAGTGAAGAATTATGTGGCAGTAATGGGTAAATGTGAAAACTTATACCTCGTCATCCATACGAATGTCCGCCTACATACATGAAGTTACACGAAAACAGCACAAGACAGAGTTTTAGGATTTTAAAGTTTTTTTTTTTTATAAAATATGATATGCTTGAAATCTAGTAAATTAGATCCGAGTTACAAGCAAAAATTAAATACATAATTTTAAGTCACACGCGTACCAATTCCCTTGCAAACAAAACACAATGAAACCCCGCGGCGAAAATGTCCTGCAGGATAGCAGCGCTCGCAACTCTCAAGGGACGCTGACAGATTTCCTTTAGATCTCATTGCACGGTAGGACGCCCCGCTGCGCACATGTGTCCTACCGAATATTCACTTTAATTTTCATACAATAGACAACGTGAATCACAACATTATTCCACAAAACCATTCAAAAATATTCCTTATTGCTTACAAATAAGATATATTTTGCATTGGCTAATGTGGTTTTTGGTGTTGGATTTCGCGACATTTCGTACGGGGTCGTTCCCGCAGGCTATTATGTTAAAACTCCGCACACGAACAAGCACATATCTAAAACGAGTCGCTTCCTGCAGCCGATATTACCTTCTTTAACGAGCTTAATAAAATCCAAACAAGTTTTCATCGATGCCAATCAACAAACTACAGACTGCAATCGTCAAATTTTTGGCCAAAGATCTCGATACTTAAAACCACCATCCTGTATATAATTGTTAATATAAATAAGCAAAAATTCCATCAGCAAATTATGATAAATATATTTACGACAGACGTACAGATTTTGCAACTGTATTTTTTAACAATTAATCGATGTTGACGTCTTTGTCATAAAAAGTTCAATTAATTCGTTTTAACAATTGCAAGTATATTTTCGCAGTCCGTAGTAATTAAAGATAATTGCTTTATTACATGTGCGGGCATTGTGAGACGTAGCCGTATAATTGAGACATCGTGTATTGTGTAAACATGTATCAATGGACGGACAGATCTTGTTTTGTATTACCGGTTGTGGACACTATGAAGAAATTTTTATCTCACAATTTAACAGGTGTTTACATATTGAACTTAATTCGTTTAATATTATTTTATGCTATTTTTATTAAATTAAAATCATAGTTCAATAAATCGAAAACAATTATGTATTTAACGTAATTTCACCAGTTATCTTACTAATATTATAAATGCGAATGTTTGGTGGGATGGATGTTTGTCATCTCTCAACGAATCTCGCTGTAATTGAAAATGAAGAACACATAGGCTACTAATTAAGTTTTTTTTTTAACTCCGCGCGAACGGAGTCGCTGGCAACAGTTAGTAGTTTACATAATTACTAAAATCTACAATAATATTGGCATCCTTAATGGTAGAAGATTGTAAGTAAAAATTCAATGAAGGGTAAAAAAACAATTACCAATGACTATGTAAAATAGTTTGAAATCTATAACAGAATGTTTATTTTACTTATCACCCACATGTTGAAGACTGTTTGAGTTAGCTGAGATTACACATTTAAATTCCACAAAACGCCCACATGTCCACATTCGGGTTTAAATCTCGCCGTAGTATTGTTGCTTCACCGGCCACTATTGCCACTATTCTATTTATAAACATAACCTCAATTATCGATAGAATGAATACATAGCTTTATACATAGCTTTGCTGTAATGTTTTTTCGCAATAGCATTCTTCTAAAGACAATGCTGGTCATTGGACGTAGTTTTACATATGTGGTCGTTTTATAATAATTAATTTTATATCTGTGCGTATTATTCTTCATAGTTATATGTGCCCTTGTCATTGTACCTTTCAGAGCAATTAAGGGTTTCTATCATTATCGAATTAGATGCCGTTTGAGTTTCTATATATCTATGTTTATAGTCAAAATCTAGTCTAGTATAGTCTATGGTCTTTACCATCACCAAAGTATCCCGATTAGCCTTTTATCTTATCAGGTCATTCAGGAGTAAAAAATATTCACCCACAATTGAGTCACAATTTCTTTTTTGATTGAATATAATATAACGGGTATAAAAACACCAATGGATTATACTTGATTACGGTCTTTAGCATAATACCGGCCTCCTTCAGCGATCTCTTTTTAATAATTATGGACGATGTATATAACTTATTTCCTATTTAAAAGTTATATTCTTCGTGTTAAAAGGATTATCTGTGTTTAGTTCTAAAAGACCGGAATGTTTTAATTGCTTTAAGCAAAAGTTAAGACGTTTTTATCATTCACTAAAAGAATATTGATGCTACTACGTTAGTAAAGTGTATAAAAGTAACACATTAGACCAATCGACGCCCACGAGCTTGTGTGAGGAGGGCCTAACATTTCCATTCATTAGGCTGAAAGGAAGTAGCGTCGCGTGAGAATCATGTCACAGGGGGCCTACACTGTCCCCGCCCCCCACCGTACCCTTGGCCCATCCCTCTACCCCGCGATTATTATGCTTTAAGCGATGCCAGCGGGGTGAGTTTTCGCGCATCTGCTATTTATTTACGCGCTTTTTATATTCATGGATTGTGTAACTCCGAATCGGCTTCCAGTTCATTACGCACGGTTGCAGTCGTCCTGTCGGTCCTCTGTCACGCTGCCCTCGCCTCTATGGCGTGACAATAGGGCGGCCGCGGCGTTCAGATAACGTAACTCGCTAATAGGTTATCGGGCGCACCCAGCGTGACGCGCCTGCCAACGCGCTCCATTGAGTTTCGTTGCGAAAATGCTTCTAACAGCGCACTAACTTTGAGATTTTTGATTCAAATTTGAAATACAACATCAAAGATAACGATTTTTAATTAAATTCTCGAGTAAATTGGCTTATGGTAGATCCGTGTGACAGTAGATATAGTTTTGTATTGCAAAGAGCTTAGATCGAATAAGTCTGATGCTCGGTTGTCACAAATTCAACACCGCTAATAACACATTATAACGGAAATTTATAAAAAAAGTATGGATTTCAAAAAGTCGAACATGAGACCAAAAACATATCGCGCTCACTCGTTGCATCCGTTTCAAGTAGTTGGCAGGTTGAGAGCGGCGGGGACTGGGGCGGGGCGCGGGCCAGACTGACTGTTATCTCCCGCGGCGCGACTTGACGAGGAAATTGGGTTTTCTGAGCGCTGCCTCCGCTCTGCACGGGTGTTATCATACTATGCGAGTTAGAAACATGATTAACACTCTATCCCTGTTTATTTACATCATTCAGGTTTGTTCTGAACTCTATTATATTTTTAATAGTTCCAACGATAACATCCAAGTTCGAAACGGCATATCAAGTTAATGATATGTGCTGTTGTCCTACATATTAGGGCCTAAAGTACATTAAGCAAGTGATTTTATTACGTGATAATCAACCATAACTATAACTTCGTATAAGTGTGTTATATCAGAAGATAAAAATCTTCAAGTTAACTTCAAACATAAGTAAAAATGAGCCCGCCAAATTGTACGAAAATTGTGGGCTGATTCTAATGTGGCGGTCACGTGTTGATCGAGAAAGATGGCCTTCGGAATATTTGATCAAGGCTTAGTTAGGGGGGTGAATTTGAATTAAAACACATATTGAAACTAAAGCGACGTAGTAATCTTACAGTCCCAATTCAATTCGTGGTTAAAGCTTTAATTTTTAAATTCGTAAAAAAGTTCTATAAAGATCAAAATGGTTTGTACACCAGACGCATTGCTAACATCTCGTAATCGTAAACGGCGACGATTTAATCGCAATGCAATCGAAGGCTGTTAATGCATCGTGCATTGCTCGCATACAATAACGACGGTTCTCACAAGGTACTAGAGGCGGTATTCGCGTAGCAAGCACAAAATGATGAAACGGCAGCTTCAAAGACGTTGCAATAGCCTCTTCCGGCTGCGTCTAGGCAGGAAATAGGCAAATCCGCGACGCTTTGTCTCGCGGACCGCTTTATGCGGTACCAGACTTGGTGCTCATAAAACTTTGTTAAGTCTTCCCATGTTATTATGTTTACCTCAGTCTCTTGAGATACAAACATTTGTACGAATACATAAATATACAATATAAGGCATTGTAAATATATTGCCAGACTTTCAGTTGTTATCGAACATAAAAGAGGGACTTAATACACTTTACGGCGCACGGTTAGAGAAAAGACCACGATGCGTCCACTCGCCATTACAGCGAAGAATGGATGAATGTGTGTTCACATTATTATCTTATTCGTTCTATAACTTTACTAATAGATGGCGTTGTATATCACATTAATGAAGATATAATTAAAACGAGTTGAGAAGTAAAGCTCATTTGGAATTCGTTCACAGTGCATCGTTCCGACACGCTCGGTTTGCCCACATCTTTTAATATTAATACAATGGCGGCATGTTGTTTGCCACAGAGCCCAACTTGAGCGGAACTATTTATAATGTTTATTATGAATTTTCATTACTTTTAATATGTTTTAGTTTATGTCAAAACTTAATTACTGTTGTTACTTACGCTAAAGTTTTATTTAACAATACATTTTAAGCTGCGCTTCACAGAATAATGAATTCGAGATTAAAGCGCAGTCTAAAATAAACAATTCGGTAACTAAAATTAAATACCTAAAGACTGGTAAAACAATAATTTTGATAACTTTTTTTAATAACAACATTTCAAGACCGTGTTCAATTAATTTGATAAGTTTTAATTCAACTAAATGGTTTATAATACCACTTAAAATTATTTATAACTTATATGAAACAAAATATAAAAAAAAAATTCATCCAATTAAAATAATCCAATAGCACAGTTAAAAGTTACATCTACAGTAAGAGGCGTCTAGACAGAATTTAATTTGCAATAAGGTTTCTAATCTGACTATATCGTGGCTCCAAGTAACAATTATGAGAAATTAATAACCACATGATTCGCATTTAATATAATACAAAATATTTTATCTACAACAAATGAGCTAAAGTTATAAGAAAATTATAATTTTCATTACTTATTTAAGAAGCAATTATATTAATTAGATTGTATGAAATTGTTAATTATAATTAAATATCACTAAGATTGTATTTAGTGTCATAAAAATACACAGCTGTGATGTCAAAATGTCATAAATAAGGTCCAATTTAAGTAAACGAATATTACAAAAACTAAACAAAGAAAACATGGCAAAAGATGACCAGCTCTTATCCAGGATTAAACCGTAATTACGCTGTTAGTACTATAAAAATACAGCGTAGACAAAAGGGCTCCCAGGTTAAGTAATTTCTTTCCCATGCAAACCGGTTTATGTTCGATACGCCGCGCCGCCAAACGCATTCGACCACTTAAAATTGCAAGTACCAATTTCATTGACGTAGCGTCGGCTCGGTCACCGGAAATCGAACTCAGGTTGCTCGCGTAACATAAAACTTGGCAACCGCCGGATTGCACACAGCTAAGAGGGTTCGGAACAACAAGTTACTGTATGGGGTGCTAACATTTGAAATTCTAGTACGTTTTAGTAGTCATGAGACTTGTTCGATATTTGAAATTTATAAAATTGTTTTTTTAGCCGCGGGAAATCCGAGGTGATTATCGACACCAATAGGCACACGCAATATCACTGGATTACAGATGCGTTGCGGCCCAGCAGGGGACAAATTATCTAAAGAAAACAGGCATACAGTAAACAAAGCACATTACAAGCAAAAGCGGAAAGCAACGGATATAATATGCTAAGTCTTTAGAGGAACAAACATGTTAATATTATAATATAAATCTCATAATAAAATTTGTTATTTAAGATGAACATATATTTATTAATGTCTTAAAAACGCATAAGACCACACAACAAGTACTTGCAAACATCGCACGCTCTTTCATTAGAATACAATGCAATGACACCGGTTGCGGCTACGCGATGCGCATTCACCGCACGCGACTTCCTATTCCTTTAGTAATAAATTTTACACGAAGGCGGCAGATCAGCAGACACTGCAGTACGGCTTTTAAACATACATCTACAATTTTAACAGTACTCTACTGTCTAGGCGAGTACGTTCAAACAATAGCGGGATTGCTCTGTCTATTGGTCTACATCACTGTTTTGCCGATCTCCAATGTTGCTCATCAAAGAAATGTCAAAGCGCTAATAGACGGGCGTTTACTCTACGGCATCCGGTCGCCCGACAATTTACAACGGTCTCTAACATTTTCAAATGAACGCTTCCGCACTTCAAAGGATCTAACTGAGCTCAGTTACCATAAACGAGTATCGGTTACCAGAGTTATTTTTACCCGGAAAAACATCAATTTAAATAAAGATATTTAAACAGGTTTAATAAAAATCGTAGAGGTAATAGAAACAGCAACAGTAACTTTATTTATATACCTGTATTATAATAAAGTACATTAAGTTATAAGTAATCCATGCTTGTGTGTTAATATCCTTTTTGTAGGGCACTAAGCAATCCTATCCTTTGAAATAGTTCTGTGTGTTGTCGGTACTGGATATAAATTCAGTTTAATATGCAAATTCCCGTGCAACTCCACGTTTCACTACATTTACATCGTGTTGGAAAAACCAGTATAACTATTTACATTACCTACATTTGTATTGCAAATATGAGTACATTGTTTTGAGCGTAAAAGTTAATGTCGCTGTAACATTTTTTTATGTATTTCACGGTTAGAATCCAGGTCAAGTTATCGCAAAACTTTATCTGCACAAGATGTGCGAAGTGCTTAGACAGAAAACCGATAAAAATTATTGCTTTTCTTACTACTAAACTTTAAAATTACCTAACATTGATAAAAACCCGACTAATAAAATAGCGGCATCTTTTGGTTAAATTTTATAACAAAGATTAAAAATAAAAATCGTATTATAGCCTTGTAAATAAGAGTAAGATTCGAACTTGTTTTTCACTAATATAAGAATTTTGAATTCCTACGTTCACTATGTGTATTTTGTGCCAATGTAATATGACACTCCAGGGAAGACGACTCGAATGACACCTTCATCCATTACTTATTGTTAATTATTTCGAATACATTTACTATTATATTAAAACATAACCAAGACATTTAAAGTTTATAATCGCAAATAAGACACGAATTTTAATTTACTGGAAAATATCCATTATTCCCAATCTTTTGCATTAAACTAGCAATGAAATACATAACTAATAATAATTAAAACGGACCACAATATCGGTAGAGTGCATTACTGTGTTAACTGTTTAACAACCCAATTAAGATTAACAATTTCTGTCCCCTATACCCTTCTGTAATTACAAATATCAACTCCTCGACTTTAAAACTAAGAGCCATTCAAACAGTTTATACAAACCCAAAAAATCACTCCATACATGTTACAGCAAAGTTTCTTTAAAACGTATTCACCGAAGACCGGAGTCCCGGGGGATGCGACCCCTCAAGGCGGTGAGGGCATGGCAAGGGGACGGCGACAGCTCCAATTAAACAGGCTGTAATAATCTTTTTAATACTTTTCTGGAATTTTTACGTCCTCGTGATACAATGATAAAGTTGGAAAGTATGCCGGCCAAGTATTCTACATTGTTCTCATTCAACTTTTTATTACGTCTAATTGCTTGATACTTCAATCTCTTTGGTAATTGGTGTAGAATAATTTAAAATATTTACAATTAAAATCTTCTTTTAAAGAATAGCATTAAGCGAAAAGACAAAGTAAGATAGTTTGGAGATACATGGGTACAATTAATAAAATTGGCTTGTTCCAGACAATAGTATCAATATCGAAACAAATAAATTTCATATTTAGCGAACATGAATCTATTTTTTTAGATTTCCATCTGTCAGATCTGTCTGTTTATCCACAAAGTGGTAGGAAGCTTATATGCACGGGAACTTAGGCTATATCTTTTAATCCGCGCTGACAAAGTCGCAGTCAACCGCTAGTTAAAAAATGAACGACAACATCTATATTCCCTAATCGTTAAATAAAGCAACAGTTTGAATTGTTATTATAATAATATTCCTATAAATTTGCATCGACTACTGTTATCGTGTCGTATGACAACAGGCAGGTGCACGTAATCCAACGCCTGAAGTAGGGTACGCGAGAACAGTTCGTGTGTGTTGACATTGGCGACGTGAGCCAAGACAAGGTCAGACTATATTGGTTGAATTACATTCATCCACAGTGCTTTGTATAGATTATGTTTAACATCTAAAATTAGTTAAAGTTTGTAAAAATGTAAGTCAGATAATGTAAGAAATAAAGACAAGTAAGATTCGTAGTCATGTTTCACAAATTTATAATTTTATTTTTTACAAGTACTATATTTGTTTTTTGCCGTTATAGGCCCTAATGACAGTCCAGGGGCTGGGACTAATAGAGTGATTTCCCATTCGTCAAAATCGGTTCAGTCGTTTAAGCATTAGGCCGTCGAGAATTGAATTTATTTACGTACTAACCCAGTAAAAACACACTAAAAATAACGCAAATGCCAGCGATCAGAAGTATTAAATAATATCTACTTAGCTTTGCAACAGCTTTGGTTATGTCTTTCCCTTGTCCTCAATTTCGTACCCTGTACCCCTTAGCTGGAATTCGTTAAGACAGACAGGTGGATCGATAGAATTAGTCATCTATAAATCTAACATAATATAAATAACGGAATATAAAGTGGATCTATTGTTAAGTTAGACGGGGCGGAACCTGTTCCACAGTAAAACTGGTTATGCTGAATGGAGAACAAAAAACAGGCCCTCTATTGAGAAAGTTTTAAAAATAAATGATATAGAGAACGAGATTTTAAAAATTGAGACATTTAAATGATGAAGCGTCTGGGAATAATTGATTTATCAAAAATTTTAATTCTTGAAATAACGTAAACTTGATAAAACTTAAGGTCAAACAAGACGGTAACGTTGCATCTATTTCGACACAAAAACATAAATCTCTATAGAATATGGACAAAAAACAAAAAAAAAACCTGAAGGAACATTTGTGTAACAAGAAATTTACATACACAATGCTTTTAACAACAGCTTTCTAAGAAAGCATCGAAATAGTCAATTTCTTCGAACAGTTAGCTATTGGTACTGTTCAACGGAAAAAAACAGTTAAGTAAACAAATAGAACGAACTTTCGGAATGCATTAGGGATTGCTTATAGAAATTTATAACCGTAAACTATAATAAAATTTATTCTAAATGTATAATTGCTTACTGTGTATTAATCGAGAGTGTTAAAAAATTATAATAACGATATTGATCGATTAGTTGTAGAGATGTAATCAGATAAGCATGCATTTATATTGACGTATACAAACGAGTCGCGTGTGTGGTCACACTGATGCTCGTCGCTCCCCTGCCACACGGGTAGGGTGTCCAAATAATAAAACATTTAAAAAGTTTATTTTAATGCATAAATTATTATGAACATTTGTTCATGCATAATAAATATGTAAATTTTATTCTGCGCTATAATTTTAAGATCGCTCGATTTATCGAAATGATAAAATGTCAAAATAAAATTGGACATTACAGAAACCCGTGGTGAATAAGATTGGAGATAGGAATTGACAATGTAAAATTTCTGCCTATCTATGTAGATTACGAAATTGGGTATAAAACGTTAGTGTTAGCTCGTAAGTCTTACCCTCTGTCAACACGTCTGACTCATGGACACACCAGTACATGCTGCTAGGTCATTGTACCCTTTATTTGCGAAAGGACGTGTCCGAAACTGTCAGCTTATGGTCACTCCATAGCTTATCTAGTGCAAACAATTATAAACTCGCGGACGTTGCACCGAGCGTAGCGCACTGCCGATAACTTTGTATTGTCCGATCTAACCGGACTAACTAATTAGTCTGCGAAGGTTTTGGGTCTTCCTTCACGTGGACGGTCGTCAATATCAAAATCACCGTCTTTGAAGCGACGGAACTAATCACGGCATGTTGTTTCGCTTAGAGCAGCGTTTCCGTACACTTCTTGAAGCTCTCGATGCGCTTGAGCTGCTGTTTTTTTGACATGTTACGGAAGTATGGAATAAAACATTGGAAAATTCCATCGTAATGTTTAGAATGGTCTGGTATTGATTCTGGAATGAATAATCGAAACCATTTTGGTGATACGTCGAGCAAACACGGCGCAGCTGCATTACAACACAAAAGGAAATCGACCCTACGACGGACTCGTCTTGTACCGACTCGAATAACATAAAATCGAGCGAAAAAAAAACACTCCGACTTGGTAAACCAGCGATGAAATTTAGATCGGATAGATATTTTTTTTTTAATAACAGGCTTATATTCATCAATTTGGCCGTGTTCGGTTTATTTGAGCAATATGACATACTTATTAAGAAAGCACAAACAAAATAAACTTAATAATTTGAAATCGGCAATAGCTTTAAAACTTCAGTACTTAGAATTTAATAAATAATTAAAATAATTAAATCAATTTTATTACAAAAATAATTTAAAGCTTTGTGTATTAACGAACTTGCTATGTAAAATAAAATTACGGTTAATAAGCTTAGGAGTGTCCAGTCGTTTTATGGTAACGAGGTTTATCGCCTAACAATTAGCATTAAAGTCGCTTTCACCCAATTAGTCAAAGGTAAAAAAGTTGCCAACATGACTGGCGTCAACACGATTTATAGCTTTTGTCTCGCATAAAATAAAAAACGTAATAAAGTTTCAAACTTGTATCACGAGGCTTAATACTTCTACAGCTTGTTCTACGCTATAAAACAACGACAAAATATCCAACTAGGATCAAGACAAAGCTCTATATAAAACTATGCAAATTGCACGTTCGATATACCGTAGTAGTGGTGACAAAGATAAAGGGCATCAAATGCAGTAATCGTTGCAATCACCTTGGCTGCGCAGGCGCTGATGCGACCTCGCGGTCGACGTGCGCGCCGAGACAAAGGACTGTCGTGATACACGGGAGCACGCACGCAATGCACTTTGTCATCGCTAGTGACGTGTGACGTCACATTACACCCACGTAACGGTGCACTGCTGCCCGTTGATGTGACGAACATAAAGAGATACAAAACATCGTATATTTACACATTTTGTTGATTCGAGATCTTTTATTTTATTTTTGTTTGAGGTTAATGTATCCTTTAAAGTAAATATTATTTTATTTTATATCATTATTATTACAAATGAATCTATGTGGAAAAACAAATATCTACTTAGATAAGGACTTATTGACCAGTATATTAGTAGTAGTAGAGTCATTAGTACTTTAAACATATCTAAAGTTTAATAATTAAGTCAACGCCTTGGCAAGGACTTGCTGCAACTAATAGGAAATATTCCAGTTAAAATTAAACAGGTCACGAAATATTCTAATAACGTGGCAATCGGAATAACTAAAGCGAAAGGTCGTGCTCATTAAAATTTCTGTGTCCCATATTGTGAGTTAAAATTAAACATTTTAATATCCACTTATTTAATCATTACAGAAATACTGTAAAAATTGAATTTCCTTACTATATTTGACTAGTCAATATGCTACATACATTTCGATCACAACTTTCTGATATTAAAAGGTTTAAAGCAGAAAATATGACGAGAGATGACCTAGTTAGTCACCATGGGTCAATGCATCTGCACTGCAGCCCATTTGGCGGACTGCAATTCTGCAAAATATTTTTACATTTAATTACTTCTTTCCTTCATTAAAAATCTTATCGATCTATCAATTCTATGTGGCGTTAATAATAGGATTATGGTCAGAATGGCCGTCATTAATAAGTTACCGTAAACTTCGACATCTCGCTAATTCGTCAGTTATCAAAACATTTGCGATAGTTCAGCTGTTTACGCAACTGGGAATCGCTCGGTTCGGTGTTCGCCGGGGAAGTGAGCATCCGGTTTTTAATTAGCGTACAACAAGTGCCGACACGTGGACCTACAATCGACATTTTATAAAAGTTTCTGGGAACACATTTACCTAATATAATTTAGAGTCGCCGACTCGCGATCTGGCAGTTCACTTTAGTAAGCAAAATTACTGGAACAAAATACCAAGACATTGAAATGACCTTCAACTGAAAATCTAGATCTACGCAACAGCTGTTACACTCTTAGGCATAACAATCAGCCGATGTATTACACACCAACATGCGTCAAGGTTAAAGTACATTTTTATCATTCTTTCTAATAGTCAATATCCAGTGAATGAATCTTTTCATCGGTCAACGCATGCTTAAGTCATATTAAAAAAAATCCACGATGTAACCGCCAACGTGTTTTCTAACGGAAATTCGCGTCTAGACGCGGTCTAGGTAACTCGGACGACTGTTGCCAAATTGAAAAGAATTCCGCTTGTCCTCTTTATAACTATCTTGATACATTACACGATTATTTATATGTCTACGACTCACGAAAGCGACTCTGCGGGAAAGTAGCTTATTTAGCTTTTGCAATTTTGATGAAAATGTAAGTAATTTGCTTTGCAATAATTTCAAATTGATATGAGATGAAGTCAATGATTTGGTCGCTATGCAAACTTATCTTAAATATAAAATTCTCGTGTCACAATTTTCGTTCCCATACTCCTCCGAAACGGCTTGACCGATTCTCATGAAATTTTGTGAGCATATTGAGTAAGTCTGAAAATCGGCCAACATATATTTTTAATCCCGCGCTGACGGAGTCGCGGGCGACAGCTAATTCTTCAAAATCACTACTCTAATGGTTTGTTTGGCCATAAGTTGAGGTGTTATAACAGTTCATTTATAATAATCTTAATTACTCACAATAGAAGTAGATGATGAACATAAAAACATATCTTCAATTTAAAGTGCACTAACTACATTTATAATTAATAGTTAACTAACGCCCATTAAATTAATTGCTAAGTTATGTTTAATTAGATATGCTTAATGATATGCACCCTTCGGGATTCTAAACATGATACTTTCACCATCGCAGGTCTGAATATCATGTTAAAAGGATTTTTTTCTTTTTAATGTGTTTACCACATAGAAGTGAAAACATTCTGATTTATATTAACTTGCTGCGATTGATTAAGTTAATTGCTAAATCGCGTTACGCAATCAAGCTTCCCAAATCTTTCACTAAAAAGTAAAAAGAAGATAATCCTGGCCAAATTATTGTATATTTTTTTTTATTTCAAAAGTCACTCTAGTCGATAAAAATAAGACCAAAAAGAACGAGCAGACGCAACCGAATTCGCGCGAGAAATGCACAGGGCGAAAGTGATCCTCGCTCCCCGCACCCAGCGCACGACACGCTGCTCAGCACGATGACTTGCGTTGTGTATTGCCTTGAATGCACGTTGCAATATATTTAAATAGATATCGATACACAAAATAGTCAAAACAACTACTTAATATCTACTAGAGTATTCGATATAAATTCTTGTCAGAATTCTAAGTAGTAATCAGTTACCATAAATTCAATTAAAACCTTTTCAAACACGACAAATAAAATTATCAGAATATTATTCATAATATTTTCTTTAATGTTCAATTTTATAATACACTTTATACATACGACTATTTTCATTGTACTTCAATACAATCGATCAACATCTTATCTTTCATTTACATCAAGATTCAATTGATCCTTCCTTCCTATTGCTCGGTAGCAAGGCAGTGCCCTCACATTACGTATACGGGCCGTGTTACTTTCGTTTAACAGGTCCGTAAGGGAGACCGGTTTATATTGAACTCGCTCCAGACTCGAAACACACTTCATACATTGTAACTCGAAATCGGTGCAACAAAAATGTCGCGGTCAGTAACGCCAAGTCGCCATTGTTCGCCGGACAATGGGTATGCGGGCGAGCAAGCTCAAGGTTCGTTACCCCACCACAAATTACCCCCATGATCACGCTCCTTCACGCACAGATACCATCTCAAACATTAACACTAATAACTTTACATTTTCTTTGCATTCAGAGAACTCTTGTGTACAGTTGAGGACGTTTATTTCGTACCCATTTCAGTGGAATGACATTAAAACACACAAGACAATTTGAAAACTAGTCTAAGCAATATAAATACTAAATTGTAGCTTTTATGACGGATAAGATGTAGAATATTTGATCATAAATGGGTACAGAATTTAATTCTTTGTATAATACGTGACAACAAACTATAATATTATCACGATTTATTTGGTAACATAATACGACTAACATAAGGTGGACTGCATTCCCGGAAAGTCGTTGATAAGATGGAATGAAGGGCGCGAAAAAATAAATATCATGAGAATGAAACCGGTTTTAAGTTAACTTGAATTCACCTCCTTGTTTATTTATAATACGATATGAAAAAAACAATGTTTACGAAAACTTAGAAATTTGTTTAAATGTAATAAAATCAATGTTCAAGTTGATTAGTTTTTCAAAAGTTTTTATAATTCCAGTCAATATAACGATTATACCAGCGATGCAATAATTCCATAAAATATGTAAATGAATGCTGGCAGCTAATAAAAGATAATATAAATAGCTCGACAATAAAATTTATTATCTGAGCTTTTAATTATTAAAGCAAATTAAATCATTTTATCTATCGTAAATTTATACGTTAAAATGTATGGAGTAATAAATGTAAGGGTCTACAAACAAGGCACTGTACGTTGACATACGTTGTACTAAGTTTTATAGAGACTGATTATTGCGAGGCATTAACATCAATTTACATTTCCGATGGCTGTAATAAAAACATAAAACACTCGTTTGCTGAAGCCACGCACTGTCCCTTCGGGCGAAGCTCGGCTGCAATATTTTTTTTAATATTTCCACAGATATTGAACCAGTGGGAATAAAAATGTATTCCGCCATTTGTTACGCTCAAAGCTATGCCATTAAATATGACGCAAGGTTTATTTACAAGCTTATTGCAAGTTACTCACAGAATTGTATAGCTGTTTTACGTTAATGTCATACATGTTTATAAGAAAAAAAAATAGTTTCTAGACAAAAAAGAGATTTATTACACTGACCAATTTGATTTAATTTGATTGTTTTTTTAATTAACAATAAATTTACTGAAGTTCGAGAAAAGAATTAAGAAAGAAGAAAACAAGGAAAAGATATATACCAAGAATTAAAGCCTACTTGGGCCCTTAATAATTTTATGTCAAATTAAGGCTAGAATAGATACTAATAGGAAATAGAACGAAGGTAGATGTTTACAAACTCTTACAAATAATAAGCAAAGGAATATACGACAATAATATAACGTAATGCGTGTAGTACAAGGCCTACGCAATGCGTTCGGCGAATGAATTACTATTCGTGTCGCGCGCGCGCGTATTTTTAGCGAATGCGGCGTGCGCGATCAAACGCTCGGGGTCAATGACCGGCCATTTTGTCTGCGCGTCATGAAGATGTGTTTAATGACACCGCCTCGCGGAGTGACACTCTCCAGGTCTTTGATGCGGTTCCAGTTTTACATTTATAACGCGAGCATTTTTAAGAGCTTCGTATCGTTGCAGCGACTATTTTTTAGATGAGTCATGTTAGTGGCCCCCTGGAATTCCGTGTAACGTCTCATAAGTTTTGAATGCTTAATTTTATATGAAAAAATATTAAAGTATTATTTTACGAGATGTTTACTACTACATACGTAGTAGTATGGTAATGTTATATGTGTGAGAGTTCAGTGCATACGTATTGCGTACATTCGCCCGACCTTATTACGCATGCATTATATAACGGGAAGGGCACGGGAGAGCGCTGCCGGTGTTTGACCGATTTCAATTCGCAAACGTAAGTTTACAAAAGACGTAACTCCAAAACGCCTTTTGTAAAATACGTACGTTACGGAATTATCGTTAGTTGCTGAGATCAATATCTCTGTATAAAACATATTTCTATGTCTGTTTTTTTACAAAATGATGAGAGGGATGACTATATAGATCAAGAGATTCGGAAATACAATATATTTAAGCGAACGTAATACGACTCATTTACGAGAATTGAGTATAGCTGTCCCAGTACAGTCTATCAATCCTGGAATTAAACAATCCATCAGGACATCAATGTCCGCCGGCAGTCAGTTAATTCGCAAATAGCAACAAATCAGAGTACAATCGTCCACCACGATCGCTATAACTCTCCCGCAAACAATACTTTTATTGCCCGGCCAATTACGCTGCGTTCACACCGGCAGCCCAGGTACGACACAGCCGTGCGTCTGGAACTCTAAATATTACGAGGGCGAACGCGCCCTAAGTTATTTATGGCTCTAATAATTTGGAACTTTGCTTTTACGCTATTAAAAACAAAGAATGTTTTCGAATTTCGAAACCAATTACTTGGGTACACAAATCAATTAACGTGAGCGGAGACAAAACGGATAAATAACAAAAGAAACCGATTTTTTTATTTATTTATATCTGATCTAAAGAAAGTCGAAAGTACAAAATCTTAAAACTGAGTATATTCATGGTATGTAATAAAAATGTTAGTAAGGTAAAAACTTTAGCTTTTCAAGTTACTAACAAATACGTTTCATGATAGCGATACTAGATGGCGGTACTGGTTACATCAAAAGTTATAAGCAATGCAAATTTGAAACAAAGGATTATTAAAATTTTGATTTGTTTTACCTTTTTGATACGAAAAACTATCTCCAATCATATCTCTCTTGCATTTTCAACCTATTTTCTGTATACACTTGTCTTCATTTTATATTTGGCACTGTGGAGAATGGACAAAAAATAAGACGATGCGCCTATAACTCATAAAATTTTAATTCAGTTACTCGTAAAACATATTTACGATAAATCATATTAATAACTCTTTTGGCCAACTTTAACTACACTCTTCTACTAGATTTAAGGATGAAAATGACATAACTAAAATATCAATGTTGGTGAAGTCAGAAAACAATAGTAGTATCTCGTCGCAGTCTTTACAAAGGTATTTCATAACTCAGGACAAGTGAGGCAGAACAATAGCGGCCGAGAGACATGTTGATATAAATTATGTCATAGACAATAAAGCTGTTGATAGAATCCGTTACGTTGCGTACTACAGCTGCGAGTACTAACACGATGTTAGGTAGTTTAAAATATAACAATTATAACTCTCTAATATACTGAAACTAAAACAAACGACATTTTAGTTAAATCAGGCTTATTAATATCTTATTTTACTAATGTTACTTATATTATAAATGCGAATGTTTAGATGGATGGATGTTTATTTGAACGTATCTCTAGAACAGCTAAACGGATCTCGTTGAAATTTGTCATACATATAGAACATAATCTGGAAGATCACGTAGGCAACACATAGGTTAGGCATACTAATTATGATTTTTAATTCCGCGCGGACGGAGTCGCGGGCAACTGCTAGTTTCAAGTAAAGACAAAAACGTCTAAGGTTATCGTTTACCGGGAACTTGCTTAATACTTATAGTTTAAATTATTAGACATACAGGGTACATAAAGATATTTATTTAACCAAAGTGCGATTAATATTTGAAAATTGAGAGCACCGAATTATTACGCTGTGTCAACTTTATATATATAATTCTTCTGTGTGTGTGTATATCACTGAACTTCTCTCAAACGACTGGACCGATTTTGATGAAATTTTTTGTGTGTGTTCAAGGGGATCTGGGAATGGTTTAGATTCACAATTTTCATCAAATATTAACTTCATATTAATTTATTCAAATTAAAGACGTGTAGACAGGATAACGTCTGTCGGGTCCGCTAGTTTAATATAAAAATGTAGCTTTTAACTGTTAATCATATACTTATAACATTATGACCAATCTAATTATTCATTCAATCATAATTAAATACGATCGAGAAATAATTTATCGAGTATTAAATATGAAGTTAACATATTTAAATAAATTGCATAATCTTTATCTCATGATATGTATAATTTTAACAATATCAGAATTTAAATTAACTAATTTTTATTATTTAACTTTGTAATTTAAATATACCAAATACTTAACATAATTTCTAAGTAAATTTCACTAGAGACAAAGAAAAGATATATAGCAGTATATAATATATAGAGATGTAACTGGGTGTAAGCGCGGATGGATAACAAAATTGCAGTATCAGTGAACATTTGCTGAGGAAATTGAGCGTACGCGGCGAGAGATTGCTTTTAAATCGCGTTATAGCCGCTGCAGCGACGAGCTGCATGCCCCACTGCATAATCGTTAATCATTGTCGATAATTCTTATATCACTTTTCATTTACATTTAAAGCTTTTAATTCCATCGCGTAATATGACCATTAAAGGATAAGTAGGCCTTCCATAAGAATTGGTAAAATTCTTTGGCGGTTTTATTCCCTTGGCCTTGGAATACCAAATACTAAACTGATTCAACTATCTTAAACCTTAAAACTTTATTTGTTTTAGTAGTACTTTAAAAATATAAATAGTAAAAATTTTCAAAAACAGTATTCTTACGATTTTTTTTTCAAAAAAATATTAAACAAAAAGGTCCGCGAAATGTAAAATTCATTATTCTTTTGTATCATGTTTGTAAAAAAATTACTTTATATTTTTATATCCTTTTTGAATTCAAAAGTTATACACAAAAGATAAAAAAAATATAAAGTTAAGGTTACATTTTTTACATTCAATTGGACTGAAATCCGTTAAAGGCGGGTTAGGAAAAAAACTAGTATAAACTCACAGATAACCGAATAGCGGAATAAAATTAAGCTCGCGGGGCAGTAAACACGTTTTAATTGATATCTTAATCGTCAATAACTATGCAACAACTATTTCATAAAGAATGAATAAAACAGCCTCTAAATAATTCATTAAACAGATAAGAATTATTGGCACCAGACAAAATACATAACGTAAAAACTATTTAAAAGTTTTAATATAAGGAATAACTGAACATAATACTAAACATATTATGTTCAATACTTGTATATTGTAATAATTAACACATATTACGTAAAATAACCCTGAAACTAAATTTAACTCTTTAATAGTTAGACAGAAAATATTTGTTAAATTTTCACAAAATGTTGGCATCGTGTATAGCGGCCATGTTTGTAAAAAAATGTTTGACTTTAGTTCCGTATTTTAAAATAGTATTCAGAAAAAATTACATTAAAAGTGCAAAGTTATAACTTCTCTATAGATATGGTTTGAATTCCAAGAAAAAAAATTACTTGCTGTAGAAAAATCCATATTTATTTTTAGGTTCGACTAGATTATACATATTATAATATTTCTACAGAATTTTTCAACATATTGGAAACTAAAATTTGAAGGTAATAAGTCGGTGTAAAACAAGTAATAAGGAGTTCAGTACTCATTATCTGTTATTATGAAGAAAACTATATATAATTTTGGCTCAATTTCGTACTAAGTTATATTATTTGCGTAATTAAGCATTTAATATTTTTCCTGCACGACCGGAAAGTACCAGGGAAGTACAACTAAAGGTAAACAAGGGGAAATACAAAACACTATCACGTCATTGTAGTATTTAATAATTATTCGTAATAGAAAAATATAAAGAGAGGATTCATGTAATTGTATTTATTCAGTTAGTTAAGATTTTTTTGTTTGTTTTCCCCGTTTGTAACTCTCAAAAATGTTGACACGTCCTTTTAGTAATTAGTTATTTAGTAAGTAGGTTACATCCAACTTACACAATTAAAAAAAACAAACTAAACTTTAATCAAGGCAATAAAGGAAAACATCGTTGTGTTACATGAATGACAAAGGTGCGTCAACTTTGGGTTTGCAGCGATGACGGTTTGGAATCATCTAGAATTCCAATGACTTCCTTAAAGGGTATTGCGAGTTTTACCTTGCTGGACACGGTCATTTCGCGTTACTAGTTATACTCGGTATTAGATGATAGATAAGAAATAGATGAATAATTCAATATGTGCGGAAGGCTAACCACAAGGTGGCGCTGCACCTGCCCTGCTCCAGTCTATTATTACATTACAACTGCAGAACGTATCGCAAACGCATCCTGACCATTAAGAAAGGTATTTGCAAATCGTTGAACTTTAGCATGTGAAAACATAATATGTTACGCTTAGAACAAATTGTTATTAGTATATTTTAAAATTTAAAATAAAACGTTGTTTATGAGGAATAGAACAGAGATAGCAAATAACCTTTTTTTTTTCAGAGGGGAATGTTTTATGCATACTCCGCGCCCCGGCGGGGACGCGGTAGTTATGTGGGATTCTCCTCCATAGCGGAGGCATACCCACTAAACCCCTCTGTTCCTCCAACGCATCGGGACGGGACCACGGGCACGCTTTCGCTCTCGTCCGCGGCCCCGTCTGCGCCAGCTGCCGAGGCAGCTCCCTCTCGGAGATAGCAAATAACCTAAAAAATTGTTGTAAATTACAATATTTGACACTTAATTATTTTTTTTTCATTTTGTGTATTACTTAGACAAAAGCTAAGGTTTAAGGACTATATATATAGTTCCGATACAAGTTTAAAAGACAAATCCTGATGATGAAATGAAGTATTGGACTAAATTTAAGCTTTTATTAGTGATAAAAATGAATAAAATCACCTCGTGGTATTCTTAGAATTGTTGTATAGTCTACGCGGAATTCCAGTTACAGAGTAAATGAGTCGGTGCGTTCGCGTAATACAACCGATTACGATACAAATGACGACGTAGTGCGTAATGCTAAAGGAAAATTAATTAAACGAGACAACTTCTACTAGAACGGTTGATTGATGCCGCATATTTATATTATTCAATTTAACTGTGTGACTAATGTAACCCTGTTATTATCATCATTTGTTGGTTAGAATTTGATGCAAATTACATTTATGTTACCATTAAGTTATAGAATCTTGTGAAATATGTATATAATTTATCCTACGAAGTTTGTTTATTATAAAAGATTATGTTTGTCTTTTATGTTAAATAAATAATATATGATTTTAAAATAGGTGAAAAGATAAGGTAAGACTCTCTTAGGTACGTGTACTACACTATACTTTCTGGTGATGTTATTAAATTTTTTTAAGATTGTTGAGTATCTTTAAATGAAAACAATTTAAAAAAATAATGCCGTCATGAATACATGTGGATTTAAAGTTCACTTTAGTCATATTGAATGTTCTCAACGAAAATTCATTCATTGTTTTTGTTAAAATGATACGTTTACTTTCCGTGTGTTGGATATTTGATCGATCTTTAATCCATCCAACACGCCAAATGGTAAAAACGCAGGAATATTGTTATTTCCTACGTGCACCTACTTAAAACCCTTGTGGAGTCACAAAAAATAAACCTTGTGCCTTAATCTATACAAAACTCCCCTAAGCGAGAGGGCGACGTCCATTGTGGAAATGCAACAAAAAAGCGGAGCCATCGCCGCCGCCCGACCGACTGCATACTTTTTTTTGATTCGTCCAAAAAAGCGCCAAAATATAATCACGGCGTTGCTTACCGACGATTACAACAGTCATGGCGACAAATAAGTAGCGGCCTAGGCTAGGGACAGGACTAGGCCGGGGGCGAAGGCGCGGGATAGTCACCTCGGGCGGTGGCGCAGCATCGCCCGGCCGCGGCCGGCGGGTCAGCTGCTCGCCCTCAGCGCACTGCACATCCACGCCATGGCGCACTCTCACACATGCACTGCGGCCACTGATCACTGCCTCGCGCACTACACTGCGGCTCTGCACTACTACTCACTACCACACCACTACGATTCGGGACGAGCGGCGCGCGCCGTGGACGCCGATGCATTGCGCTCCCGGCCGCAACAGCTGTGAGCCGCCGGGAGCGGGAGGCGCCCCGACCCGCGCGCAGCCCCCCCGCTCGCCCGCCTGGCCCCTCGCGCCCCGCGCCCTATGCGTGCCGCACCCGCCCCCCGCCACTCCTCTAATCCATTATTTACGAACGGCCGACCGGTTTGAGGCGTTCGCTCGGGCTGCGCCGCTGCACGACGATCGTTCAAATTTAATGCCCTTCCTATGTCCGGCCTCTAATGCGATAAGATACGCCGGCCGGGTGTCGGAACGCCGCCGACACGGCCGACCCGGTCGCTGCGGACGCGACGTGTCGGAAAAACAAAGGCGGTCGCACGACGCGGCTCAATGTCGCGATAGTTGCGCGCTCGCCAAGTTGAACGAGCCCGCGCAGTCCGCGGTATGGCCGCGGCCGAAGCTGAGGCACTAAACCGA
Organism: Papilio xuthus; assembly: GCF_000836235.2. Taxonomy (NCBI): domain Eukaryota; kingdom Metazoa; phylum Arthropoda; class Insecta; order Lepidoptera; family Papilionidae; genus Papilio; species Papilio xuthus. The sequence continues at coordinate 2,909,088 of NW_013530391.1, forward strand.
CCATAAAACCAGTGACACACAGCGTGCCTTTGGACCGCTGATGCACTCGCTCACAATTAAATTAGTGCATCGTGAAAACGCTGTAACTTAAATATAAAGCCAAATTAGTAGGTGCGTCACGGCGTAACTACATTGCGTGGATAATGTGGGTAGGATTAACATTAAATCCGAAGGAGCTTTTATGTTAAAACTTTCACGGTTGACCCCTCTCGCGGCCGAGTTTATCATCGCATTTATCTTATTTCTGTGAAAACAACTTAAAAAAACCCACTTCTTATCTCTGTTCTCAGAAAGTATTTTACTTACGATTCGTAGCCAGAAACTCCTTTGACGGTTGTACTAGAGTTAGAAGAGACAGACATATTTGTCCACATTATCCTACGGAGAAAACGGAAGAGACGAAAACAACATAAATATTAACAATAATGCATTTGTTGTATTATAAAATAAGTGATATATCAAGTAGTTTGGGTGTTTCTAAGAAAGATTAAAGATAAAACGAATCTTTAATTCAACCGATTTATATTTCACTTCCATTAGCTAGTATACAAAACATGCCAACTTCATGATTCAGCGTCATTTAGAACTTCGTAATTACATTGTATGCAATGTGATTATCTTAATAAAAAAAGTTTGTAATATGCCATATTCTAGTACATGCAAATGAAGACATATCACTTGCAGCTTTATAGCTCTAAGCTAGATAAATATCGGTAATAAAATCGACGCGGGGTATTAGTAAATAAAATTGAGCCGTGGGTAATTAGAGCAGCACCGAAATATCCGGCGCGAGGGACCACCACGTCGCGGGGGACGCGACAGCTAACCCGCGTCGCGCAGTGTTCCATTTCACAGTTCCCAGTAAGATTAGCGACGGCCGAGCGAGTTCCGAGCTTAGCACTTCAGATCCACTTTCGGACAGCCATAGAAATCACGTAGTTCGCAGAACTTTGTTACCTGTGCTGGGGCAACGCAACGCGCCAAGGTGAACGCTCGGGCCAAGGACGACCCGCCCGCCACCGCCCCCTGCCGCTCGCACCCGCTCCACCAACCGCTCGCCCCCTCCTCCCCCTACGCCTTCGTAAAAACTCCGAACCTTCGAGGACGGTTGGTGCAACCCAGCAAAAAAGGGCCCGACGGAACAAATAGAACGCTCGGATCGACACAAAAAAACGAACACAAACAACAAGGGGTCTCGAATAACAGAACTCTAGCTGCGCTCTCACTGTCGAAAAAATGAACAGTTCGCATGTCACCTGCGCCCACGCAGCCTATTGCCGGCTCCGGGACGCTGTGGTGTAACGAATGATCCATTAGAATGGACAGCGGAAGAGGCGCGGTACTGGTCACTTCCGAAATTTTTACAAACACATTAAACGACTCGAAAAAACCACGCTCTTTCAGTTTCAATTTAGTTATCCTTCGCCTAATGCAAAATCAATTATTAATGAAGTTGACGTCTCATTCCGAAGACTAGGAGCGCTTATGTTTTTCTAGCGAGGCGAAGGATGAGGGACCGATAAAATGCCGGGACTTCTTCCTAGCTCCCGGCCCGACCGGTTCTAGCGGCGCATTGTAATAACTTCCCCGGTGGAAAAAGTTGCATCGCGCGGCTCAGCCTACGGAATCGCCTGTAACGAAACGTTATCGTTTAGACACGGAACACGACTAAAAGAAAAGCAATGCATTAGTAGACGAGCATTTTCTTCTTCAGTGTGAGGATGCAATCATTGCTTGATTCTTCAGTTTTTCGTTTGATTAGACAATGCGTATATGTGTTTGCAATGAATCAGTCGGTCCTGTGGCAATTACATCACAGTTCATAAATAGAATCTCCTGGAGCGGCGGGCGGCGGGCGGCGAGGCCCGGTGCGTGTGCGTGCGGGAGGCGCGACGCACGCGCTCGCGAAGCTCGGCCGGGGGGGGGTGTCGAGGGGCACGGGCGGGGCAGCGGTACAGTTAAGCAGGAACTCTATTTATATGCAAATATAACCTCGCAGCCGACACCTGTTTGCGTATTCTCAGCGCTCGGCCGCTCTGTGGCGAACTGACTCCGGCATCCTTTAGTTTAGGTCGTGTAGCGCTCACCTCGCGCCGCTACATCCTCCCCGAACGAATACGAACGTTGCGAGGTGTTCGTACGTCCTACGTTACGTCATTACCTAGTGAAAAGGTCATTGTACCCTTCTATCTCTACATTTTGTCATTTCCTCCAGTTTTTGAGTTTTTCCATTAAAATTAAAGATATTACTTTTATCATAATTACATTGAAATTTAAAACAAAATTAATCGTTTTTACTGAAAATGAGTTATGAATATTTAAATACCAACAAAATATAGATACATTCATTTATTAATATAGAATTAAAGAAATAAATTATAAATTTGTATTATATAATAATTAAATGTAATATCATCGTTTCACAATTTATTAGGATGCTGCATTAATTCACACCAGCTAGTCAAAGTTCTCAAAATAAAAATAAAGAAAACACGTGCTATTATAAGAAATATTCTGTATACAACATGTTATATAAAACATAACCAATAACAATATAGACATAATGCGTCATTGTAAGCAACAAATTAGTACAAAAATCACAAAATAATGCTATCAACATAACATATGGTAAAGTTAACGATATTCATCATGAATTACTTAATTTATTTATTTAAAATTCATCAATTTACATCACCTAAATATTTGATAAATCACACAACAGCAATGTATTTATTATCCTTATACTATTCTTTATTGCAATGTAAGTTATTGCACTTTGTTGTTGCTGATGTTTTTATCGAATTCTTCTGATGGTGTCATATTTCCCCCGAGCCTCGAGCCAAGAGGAATGGTAACTCGTTGCAGCGGGGTCACGTCATTTATCATACGCTGCCACTTTGGACCCTAAGTGAGTTTCAGTGTCCGCCTCCGTGAGAACGAGCATTCATTTTGTTTCGTGTTACTTGTATTCGTTGCATTTCGCCATTGATCATTATTGTAATTGATTACTTTTGATGATTTAATAATTATAATTTTCATACATCTATGCAGCTGCATTGCAAATTAGTAGACATGTCTGTCTCAATATTTTAACAGTCTTATATAAACGAGAAATAGTTTATAGAAACAAAAATGAACTGTTTAATTCTATTGAAATTAACATATGAGAACAGGTTACGTAAGAGGGGAGGGCTTTGTTCGTTACATGTAACCACGTCGGACAAAGCGATCGTTTGACGCGGTCATGTCAGGTGAGTGCGAGTCACAGGACATTACAATATTCAACAGTCGAAGAAATAAATTTACTTCCCACTTAGAATATAGTACAGCAAACTTTTACAGCAACAGCTATAAATTAGCACGTATTGGCTTCTATGAGTTTTCGACTTGATTTCATTATGAGCGTCACTTTGGATATGAACTACACTTTTCATCAAATTGGGGAGGAAATGAACGTCTTTAACTGTACATGTATCGCAGTAGCTACCAAGTATTATGTGAACGCGCCTTATCGTAAGAACCACAAGGTTGACGGCCGGCGTGTCCTTCCTCGCCCTTCTCGACGCCTCGCTTACATACTAAGCGAATTCGGCAACATTAGCATTGATTTACTGCGACTTTACAAACGTTCAATGACTCCACAATTTTTGTAATTACATTTACTCAATTCTGACTTTTCAGCAGATCAACTTTTGGGAGTATTGAAAAAAAATATTTTAACGATGCTTAAACTGTATAAAATGTATCGTCATCCCAGTTATTATCTTAAAAAAAAAACACAAAGATAACAACATGTTTACACTGGTGGTTTTGGTCTCAGAAACTCACGGTTAGTATTTAAGTTATATAATGAGTCCCTATATAACTTTTCAGGTTAGAAAGAAGGTTTAAAAAGTATTAGTGAATCTGTATTGGTAGGTTAGCACCGCATGCCTCAAAGTCAATCTTGCGCTAGCTAGTTACATTAATATCTCACAATAGGTACGGAATTCATAATTGAGTGCTTAAGCTGTTTACATCAAGTAAAATCACAGTCGTTGCTATGGGAACAATTAGGGCTGAAGAGTATTTTAAGAAGCACAGAACCGTCTAAGGATTACCGCTCAGATGGGTGTTTTTCGGCTCTTTTCCGGCGTAAAGTAATAACAAAATTCGTCGCTTTGATGTCGGGTGCCAAGGGCTGCAGTCAGAGTTCGGGAGGGTAGTAGTTACCTCGCGGCGTCTTATCCAGAGAGCGGCGGGGAGGGCGCGCGGAGACGAAGGGAGCGGTCTAAAGACGGGACGGTGACCTACTAAAGCGCGCTTGACTCTTACTTCGCGAACATTTTTCCACGGAATTGAAATATTTATGTGCAAGGGTACTCGGGCGCGATTAGAAAGCCATCTCTCTGCGATATTGACTGCATAACGGGCTTATTCCGCCTCCTCCATATGGATCTATGCATATTTTACGAGTTCCCCTAACTTGCAAAGGGAATAAATGTATAAAGAAATAGATCAGGTAAAATGCTTTTCATCGTATTTATTGTATTGTTGAATGAAACAGCCATAACTCATTTATAATTGTAGGTTAAAAAAAACTAGTCAGAGACAAAATTAAATAAAAACTGTTACATTGTTCTTTAAAGTTCACATGACATGTATATTAAGCGTTTTTACCGTAAATTATTATAATAATACGAATTATCATTATCAAGTAATTAATTGATCTTATCCAATTTATTTGAAATTGTATGTTTAAACCAATAAAACAATGATGGTACTTCCTAATACTGAGCTATTCTTCAAACTTAAAAGCACAAAAGCCACAAACGTGTAAGTATAGAAAAACACTGTACATTGAGGTTGGGCCTGGCCACACAGGGCGCAGTGACGTCGGCGTCCGACTCGGCACGGCGCGGCGTCGCCATCCACAACACTTTTCACGTCTAATTAACATTGTACCGTTGTCCGTCAACATCGTGCATTGCTCTGCACGCCGCGCCGCTGCATACGTATTAGCCAGCAAGTGCAAACTGCATACAACAACCACCATTCGCAAAAATTATAACGACAACGAAAATGTAGTCCCTTTGGACCAATTAAAGACGTTTTGGACACGGGTTTTTCTTAGTTACAAGACTAAAAGTAAAATCAAAAATTATGTAATTTACCTTGGTTTGCTAACTTTAATAAAAAAAAAACTATTTTAGTTAAGCTCAGAAAATATTCATCGGTCGCACTTACAAACTGCATTTTTAACATCTTTATTGTTTTCTACTGAAATGTAAATTTATTAAAAATAAATTCAAAAACATTTAAATAAGATTATAATATTTTACGACATCTAGTGCTTATCTATTTTATTAATTGCTTACATAGGATCTCGGTCTAGATGTACTAATCGGTCAGGTCTGAACACAGCTAATGAATGCTCTGAAACGCCGATGTTTTTCCACGTCCGGCGAACGAGTTTCACATGCAGGCTTTTATCGCCGATAACATATAAATGATTACTGATAAATGTCGTTGGTATTTATTTTATGGAATAAATATAATACAACTAACGAATCTACACTGTTTTTTAATATCACTCAAAATTAAGACTATTTTTTTTAATTTAGTACTAAAAGTTCCTAAACATCGACGTCTTTTCAAAAATGATCCAACAAATTTTATTGAACACGAACAAACAGAGAAAAGTGATAAAGTCTGAAGAAAAATAACGCATCAATAAAACAAATCTTAATAAAAATGAGTGCCGATTTGTAGTGTGAAAAAGAGCATGCCAGTAACAGGAAGCTGGGCCAGTCACGACAATTTACCAATAAATCGACGGCTGCTCACCGCGTATTGACCCCGCGCTACAAACTGACCCTATTTTGGGAAGAGACGATGCCTTTTACCTATCGGGCCGATGCTCCGTTGTTGCCGTGAGCGTGAAATGTGCTTGGCTAGCTATATTGTATTACAGCAAACTATCACGACGTTTATTACAAATGATATAAACAGGATAATGATATAAGAGATGGATAAAGAAGCATTTCACATGATAAAGTATACAATAAGCAAACAAGGCTTTATCTTCAATTTTTTTTAATCTAAAATATGTTGTGATGTAAAATTAAATTATGTGCATAGAAATCGTTTTTTTCTAACCTTAGTCGGATAAACAGCCGAAACGTAGAATTTGATAAAAAAAAGCGTCCGTATAGAGCACAGTATTGTTCTAGGTTTTCAAAAGAATGCAGTAGTTGTTATTCCTTTCGTATCTATGCGCTTGTAAAAACTTTTTCTGCGACTCTTTTATTTCAGACAGACCATTGTTGCACATCTTTTGGGACTACCACAATCGAAAGATATTTGTAAAGAAGAACCATTTTCAACATACGAGTCTTGTTACAATGCAATAAAAAATTTGCTACGTTTTTTAATGTCCCGTAAAATTTCGGGCACCAGCATAAATAATGAAATTATATTCTAAGTTGTTTATGTCAGGTTTTACACCATGAGTTGTTTTAAATCTTGATAGAGTTTAATTTATAAAAACGAAATAAACAATGTGCGGTCAAAAATTAATTCACAAAATTGATTGTCTCGACTCACTGGCTGCATACACAGACGACGCACACCTCGACGCCTTATCCTCACAAAAAAAGTTGAGAGAGAGCTTGTGACCTTACTTTTTACTCTCAACCTAATGCATTTCACCCTGCCTCGCACGCCCCGCGGTCGCGACTCAAGCGCTTCCACTAATTGATCTTAAAAATGGTTTTTAATTTTAAGCTAAATTTTTTGATTAACTTTTTAATTTTATAATTCAATGATACGTACTATTAAATTACTTAAACCATTTTCTTAATAAATATGTAAATACTGTTTACCTGATATAATCTGATTACTAAGACTTACAGCATCGTTCAATATAAAGACAAAGATATATTTTATAAAGATAATCGTAAATAAAAACATAAAACAGTATTAATATCTAAGATCTAGATGGCCATAATCGTAAAAGTCACTGTCTACAACCAGCTATTACATTTACTGTTGCGTATGATCAAAAAGCGCGGTGCTTTTGCAGGTTTCATTAGTCTTTACCGTGCTCATAAAAGTGTAGCAGTAAAACTCGACCGGCGAATACATAGTGAATATGCAAAGAGCGTAATTACGATGCACATGAGCCGGCAGCCGCGAGATAACGCGGCAGAGCTGCCTGGGACCGGCCGGAAGCCTTCTCTCATCCACTGCCCTATTTATAAGTTGCAAACGTATATTCAACGGTACAGTACAGCTTAAATGTAGAGGTGGTGATTAGAGCGCGGTGAATCCGGTTTCAGTACCGTTTTGGTCCTTTGAGCCGGATTTGAGGAAGGAAAGGAACATTTTTATGTGCACGAGATAAAAAAATAACAATATAAGAACTTTACTGCTCGAACTGTTGTGCAATTAGAAAGCCTAACGCGTTTCTTTACAGATATTCAAGAAAAAATTATCTTCGAAATCAACAATAGAGTTGACAAAATTAATCAAATTTGCGAATGAATACGTTAAATTATAGGGTCCCTACATATAAGTGAGATGAACTATAATTTAGTACCCGCGAAGTGAAGTTATCACTCGTCAATGACATTAAAGGCGCCCTCCGCAGGATATCCAATTATAAATACAAAAATGTGTACTGCTGGGGTCCGGTAATTCAATTCGGCCGGTGTTGGGTTGCATATTGACAGATCCATTATCAGAGCCGCGGGGTAGTACCGGGAACCGGGAGCCGGCAACTGCTACGATCTAACGGTGGAAATGTTTTACAAGCCTTTGAAGCTTTTTTTGCAGTTCTATGTTTTACCCTTTATGTTTTCATAAAGAAAATAAAGTTGTTGTTTTATATTAACGAACATGATTGTAAAAATTCAAATACATTTTCTTCTTTTATTTAGCTTAGTTTTAAAATTTGTAGTCAATGAAAAAACTCGGATGATTAAACATTACAAATTGAAATGTTTAAACAATAAATAAAACGCAAACCGAGTGGAAGCTTAAAAATGATGCCCAAAAAACGGCAATGGATTAAAATTTTATTACATCAAGAAATAAACTTATCAGTTTTAAAACTCATCCGTTTTATTCATCGATATCTTATTTGGTAAATGCACATTTTTATAGAAAAAGAAAGGTAACATTGCTGTTATTGTTGTCGTTTCGATATCTTTAATAGCGTAGCAAGTGTGAAAGGGACAGATGCGTAAAAGAAGTCTGTGCATGCGCGCAGTCAAATAGCGAATGACAACAGAAGAGGCAATCTGTTGATTATTGCTTTGTTGTGATGGCTCCACTTTTGAAGTGCCGATAGTATACTACTAAATTATTTTTCATTGGATTTATTATTCAAAATAATATATACAATAGTAAGTAATATCCAAGTTGGAGGCTATATGTTCAAAGTTGTCAAGTAAGCAGGATACGGATGAGGATGCTTCCTTGTAACGTAATGCCTGTGCGGGCACGTTCACTGCACCTTTGATCTCCACGACCGGTGCCAACCGACCTACCTTCTATATAGTTCGGGGAATGAATTCAACAGAGCACGCAATGTTTAGACATGGCAGCAAATAATTTACACTGGAAATATATTGAAACTTGAAATAAAATTACAGGAACTTTGACGTTCTTTGTCTCTAATAATTAAAACATGCAGAATATACCAGAAATTTGTTTTTATCGATACTATTTAGCCTTTATTTTATAGTCATTAATAGCATTATAACAATAGAAAATACCTTATGGGTATATCTTATTACAAAAGACTTTTAAAAAGCTAATAATTTAATTTAAAATACATTCTGTAGATTGTAAACTCTGTGGTTTGTGCTAATGGTACGCTGGAAGCGAGTGTACGTCGTAGGGTCTTCCGCTAGGCGTGATATAATTGTACTGACTATGAATAATAAATAATGCATGCACACGGGAATATTTTACCCGCTTGTACGCTTTAATCACGTCACAAGAGCTTAGCTGCTACAGGAAGAAGTGAAATTATGATGTCTATAATTACATGATAAAAGTAACACCCCTTATATATTGGTGGGAGCATGTCACCTAAATTAAGTTAGCCTTAAAATCAATATAGCCTAAGACATCATTAATGTATAGATATGTCAAAGGGTGTTCCTTTGTCTCCAATCCGTAATTTGTCTCCGTAATCCGATATAAGGAAGCCTTTAAAGTGTGATTTCTTGTTATTATAAGATGGGAACAGTGGTTGCTGTAGTTTGCAAAATATTATCACATTCCAACGTTGCATGTGCGGAAAATAATACAATTATGCGTTATGATTACTTAATAAAAAAGTCGATGCCCACTTATAACTTGCTTGAAAATACATAGAATTATAATTATATATTAATTAAAAATTGTTGCATATAATACTGGTTGTATTTTAAACCTGATAATCTAGATAATTAAGTGATTATGTAATTAATTTAAAATATATTTCGAACACGTTCAAAACAACAAATTAAATAATTCTATAATTATGATGTCATTCTAGTATCAGGAGAGGTAATATTTTTTAAGAACAAGAAACAATAATAGCGGTCACCCCTCAGTTCTACATCATCAAACTATAATTCAAGTGGATGTTCCTATCCGTTAGGTGTATTGTGTACAAAAGCAATACACCCAATGTATTCATAAACAAGTCGGTGCACTCACCACGCGGTGTGTTGTGGGCAAAGGTGAGCGGAGGTGTGCGGAGGTGTGTGGAGGTGACTAGATGCGTGTGGAGGTGAGACGGGTTGCAATTGCAACGCGCGGCGCTTCCCACGGGCGCTGCGCCTGCATCCTTACCGCTAAAACGTACCTGCGGACAAATTAATATTTTTAATATGACAATGTAAAGCTAGCAACTTAACCTGATTATGTTTTCATAATATTATATATGTATCTTATGTCAGGACCTACATCATTATACGTAGTTGGCTTACTGGTTAATGACGTAAACAATAAAATTTATTTCATAGCGACTAAAACTAAATGAATATAAAATAAATAATATTATAATTATGATGTAAATTAAAACATCGTGGGAAAAGTTTGTATTGCTACAACGAAGCTATCTGCCTTGAAAATATTATTTTATACCGTAAAAAATAATAGAATCAAATTTCTTGATATGATTTTTTTAACTTGACACAGGATTTTCAAAGTAACGTCGGTAGATTATATTTATATTTTATTCAATATTATTTCCAATTGTTGCATTAATTCAACACTTATTTACGTTACATTTTACACATATTGTGAAGCTCTGCAACATACAGATTAAAATATAGTAAAACTAAAAGGGATATCTAATTGCTTTATCGGAGTCAGTGGCTGTTGGTTGGCGTCATACTTGTACGCGGTACGGCTGGTTGATTGTTAATCTAGCTTGTTATCGCACAACATCGTGCGTGCTGATAAAAATACGCATGCGTAAACGATGACTGGACCATTCACACGTATTTTATTACTACGCTCTGCGGACTGCTGCCAAGAGCGCTAGTAAACTTATGAAATTAACAAATTTATTTTCTCTATAATATATTTGCAGTGTAATACGCTTAAAATCAAACGCCATTCATAAAGTAATATAAAATAGTTCTACTATAAATCAACACTTTTTTTATATCATAAGGTGGCAAACGAGCGAGCGGTCACCTGAAATCGATGAAATAGCGAAGTGACCGTTGCCCATAGACATACGCAATTCCATAAGTGTTGCCTACCCTTAATCGACGGAGGAGAGGATGCACAGAAAGAAAATATTTTCCCTTTCTATGCATCCTCTCATCCGGAAAGTCTATTTCCACTTTCCATCCTTTCCTTATAAGAAAAAGGGTGGGATGGTAAAGAGGACTATATTAGGCCTCCGGGACACATCACCTGTATATACGATCTCATATAGTGAAATAAGCATGGATTACCTCTTTTAAACCCTAAACTTTACATTACTAAACTATAACTTATAAAAAAGATTTCCCATACATATAATAGATTTTGGTAACAGAGATCGTAAAAATTACATTCAACACTGTCTTCAATGCATATTGCTAAAAAAATATACGCACATGTAGGATCGTGAGAAATACAATACAATGGAGTAAAATTGAAAAAAAACTCGAAAAAAAAACGCAAAGGGGGTTGCTTTTCTCTATTTTCAAGGTATAACTAAATGCGGAAATAAGAGTTTAACTTCAGAATGCGAAACTTTTTGTATAGTAGAAAATTTATTGCAAAAAGACGAAATATTCACAGATAAAATCGTTATCGGTGTCAGCGGGACCTTGAAACACGAAGATAGACGGGTTTATTAACACATGAATATATTTTTACGTTCATAAAAATTACATACTTACGTAATGAACAAGCATGATACGAGTTTCCTATTTTTTGCGTAGTCTAGCACAACGACCACGCTAAATGGTCGTCCATTTACATTTAAGGCTGATCGCACACGATTCACCATTATCTGTATTTATAATTTTATTAACTCTGACTTTGAAAGCAGTGTAAAATTAAGGACCTAAAATTAATGATCCTTGAAAAAGAACAACAAATATTTTCGCAAAATATTTAGTAAGAGATCAACGCCTCATAATATTTTTACGAAAATCGATTCCCTATTAAATTCGACTTAATATAAATATAAGCATTGTATTCATCTCCATATTTTAAGATTCCATCAGTAAAGGGATGCTTTTTTTCATCTAAAATACCGATAACGGGTGATAACTTGACTAGCAATGAATGGGTATCGTACTTAAAGCCTTTTTCCACTAAGCGACTAGCCTTTATCTGCGACACAGTCGTCCGTGAGCTGACCGCGTGTCCGTTAGCGGTGTAGTGTGTGGAGGTCGCAGGAAGCGGGCGGCACGGCGTGGGCGCGGCCAGTCCGCGAGGAAGCGACGTGTCCGCCGCCCCGAGTTACCTTGTACTGTGGAGTGTGGTCTGTAAACCAGCTCATTGCCAGAATGAGATAAAGCTTGCCTTCACATAAAGCCTGTGAGTTTAGCGTTAAATAGGAAAATGAACATGATACAAGATATTAATAATAACATTTAAGCTAGGAAAAAAAATTGAAAAGATTTTATAATCGTTGTTATTATAAAACAACAGAAGCTTAAAATTAAAGATCCCTTCTTTGTTGATCGGCTTACGGATGCTTGAACTGGATTCACTTTGTCTAATCAACAAAAATATGGAAAACGTAATTTATAGAGAATTATCTTCTTAACTAAGAACTAAGAGACTAAAGAAAGGCGTGAGCCGTTTTTGTAGCCATTATATGTAAAAAGAAACATGTTGGCAAATAACTTTATGTCACCCTTCGGAAACATGTAATATTTTGTCTGATTGTCGTGTTGTGACATTGCTACAGTTTCCATCCCCCATGGCAGCCAACAACAACGGCTCGCAGGGTCATGACATCGTTGTCGTAAGGCAATTATCACGTAATTAAAACTCAAAACACTATTATACGAGTAGTTGGGGCGTAGGAAGTTGCGCTTACAGAGTAAATAAAGTTCATTTTACACTGTCATGTTAAAGGACTTTAGGTTTTTCAAATGTCTGTCATATTTATTTTATGTACATCACACATATGTTTTTATACAATATTTTTTAAAATATGTAAGAGATATTTAATTTCTCAGCAAAACCGATATTAAAAATTCTTTCCCTGATAACTACTTCTATCATGCAGTAACTTTAACTACATTATATTTCATGTCCAATCCGTGGCGCCATTGGAAGTTACATCAAAAATCTTAGTTTGTATTTGGGCCAGGCAGTGTGGAAGTGTCTCGCGCGGGGCGACGTTGCCGCTCCGTTCAGGTAGAGAGGAACAAAGCTCGTGCCTGCAGCTGGTATCTGGTGCTGTTTGCTCACACATTCCCCGTGCCCTGCTACCCGCAGCCCGCTACGACGCAAAGAATTTTTGGAACGATAACAAATCGAACTAAGTAAAATTGATCCGCGACAATGTTCTTCTAGCACGCACCGAGTATGTGCCAAGTTACGACCAACTAGCTCACTTTACACTTACAAATGTTTCGAGAAATGCGTAAAAACTTGTATAATTGAATCATAACAGGTTGCAAAAACCTCGATAATATAAAACTTACTTCCATTTGATTCTTAAATATATGAATTGAATCGTATTATATTTTTTATCAAGTTTCATATGAATAGTTTATTGCCAGTAGACAGAGGCTGATGGTGGTTATATAAATTGAATAAAAAGATAATCAACGATGTTAACACAGAAGTTTACATCACATAAACAATGCAAAATGCTTATAAACTTTATATATAAACACATGTATACTAATTACATATAGACGATCACAAACAAAACGGTGTCAAAGGAGTGGCCGCGGGCGCCTCGCAACCCCCGCCAAATCGCGAGGGGTGCCTAATCCCCTGTCTATTTCAAACACGTTTCACATCATTCGTATCACGTCCGAGAAAAAACTTATTAGATTCACTACCCGGCTCAGACGATCAATAAACTCACATTGATTTGACAGATTTTTACGATACACTGTTACTTCTTTGTAAAGAATCTTGTGAATAAAGTTTAAAGTAACTAAGAGATATAGTCAGAAGAGTTATTCATTACTCAACCGTTTGTAAAAGATACATTTTAATGGTAAACGGAAAAAGGGCATTTAAGGCGATTGCGATAAGGAAGTGATAATTTCCGCCGGATTATCTGATCGTTGGGAAGATTCAGATTTAAGTTAATTAAAATAAATTAACTAATGAATTCGTGATATCCACGTTGTCGATGAATGAGTTTTTTTTTCAGTTCACTTTACAGTTTTTTTTTCTATATATTTTTACTATAAAAATTTAAAAAAGAAAATAGTTCTAACATTACATAACCGAGTGCATAACATTGGCATGGGTCAATAACATGGCATGCTACACATTTTAACATAATGATGTAAAAAGCGGAGGCGCGGACGGGTGCGACAACAAGATGTCCGTACTTGGCGATGACAACAATATTAAATTGAATCGATACTAGTGCGCACAAAAAGTTGAAGCTCTTCGGCCGAGTGATAAATGAAAATAGTCGGCGCGGGCTCTCCCGCGGAGCCCGCACTGCACACATGGCCACATCGACCCACTGGGTTTGGTGTACGTAACGAAAGCAAGCGGAAAAACACGGAGTATTTCCTTTATTTTATTTTACAAAAATTTAGGTCGGTCAACAGCATAGAAATTGACGATAAAAGATATGACTACCATTTCCTCTGAATATATTTATTAACCTATCTATCCTAAAAGTAACTAATCCGTTTGTTAAAGCCAGGTCTTTTCATATAATGCTCCGATAGCCATGTTAGAAGTTCGCTTCCTTCATTTATTGTTCGACCACAGATATAAATATGTATTTATAAAGTAACATAACAATAAACACTAGATTTAAATTAAATCAAAAAATAGTTTAAAAACTATAAATTTCAACAAATAATTTCATATAATAGCTGGCACTTGTAACTTGCGACTAACACACGCGTCTTCGTCCGCTCCGTAGGCTGCAGGCAGCAGGCCGCACGCGCCACGCGTGGGAGCGGCGAGCGCCGAAATAATTGTTCATTACGATTACACACTACGTTTGCGGGAGGGGCTCTCTCTGACCGTTTACAGTTACACCCTTGCTGTTGTAATGAGAGTGGCATGCTCAGATAACGCTGGCCACTTGATAATAGCAGCAGATAAATGGTCCACTAAAGACATATCCAGAATATAATAAAAAAGTAGCCCTTGATAATTAATAGTTCAAAATGACATTCTGTTATATAAAATCTGCAAACGAAAATGAAATGCAACTTTTTTGATTGAAGAAGGAAAATAAAAACTTTAAGAAAAACATTGGTGGTCTGACATAAATTACTAAAGCATGGGAGTCGTAAAATTGAAATAAACATATCACAGGCATGCGATGTCGGGTCGTTGGTACAAATTATCGTCGCGTTGAGCCGCACTGATATATTCGTGAATTATTCAGCTCTCGCCCTACAAACTGGCGATGCCGCCACGTGCAAAAACTTTTACAACGACACAATTGTAAACACGAATTTTCACCTTAAGCCGACTCCTTTATTCTTTATTCTGAGGCAAACAAGATCTTTATTTACAAACATATAGACGTCTTTATCGTTTTACTTTTAGTGGATTCAAGATATGTTTATTCGGAGTCACATGATCGTTTCCAGTAGGCCAATCTCACTTTGGCCTCAGAAACCCACAGTACTTTAGATAAACAATACAATATTGTGTACGTGATTATCGTCACATCGCAGAGACGGGGATGAAGCGCTCGGGGAGACAGGGGGCAAAGGGGACTAAACCCGTAAAAGTAAAAATAGCCCCGACACTAGCAACAGGACGGCTCATATGAACACCATAATCACAAAACAATTAAAAATCTCTGTACTCTAAACCATGACATTAATGCCTAGGACTTAAAGTCTAAAATTCCAAAGCAATAAAGTATAGCATCCTGTGTAAAAGAAAAATTAAGTTTGTTGAAATGTCATGGGATATCGATGCTAGTTTGCCATCTGTCAAAACAAAACACAGAAACCGGAAATTATAAACTGTCTCGATTGCTTTGGAGAATATGTTAATCGTTGGTGTGACTATGATGTATAAAAATATATTAATTGCCTGCGATTTTACTGCTTATATTATATATTTTATAAACCAATTAAAGCCTTCAAAAATAGTATCGACGCATCCAAATGTTTTAAGTACATGTAAACAAAAACCTCTTTAACTTTCTTTAGAAATCGTATACTACACCATACCACACTATATATCGACTAGTGCTGTCCTTGTCACATTTGTGTTGTAACAAATGAACGTTATGTCGCAAGGGAGAGCTTCGATATTTAACGACATTTTATATTCGAGACGTTAATTTTTATTATAGCTTTTTATTGCTCAATTATCATACATGATATGACCATTATAAAAGCAAACATTAAAAGTGCTTACTAAAAGAAGAAACAAAAACTTTCAGCGGAATGTGATGAGTACTTTTTACTTAAGGAATTAGCATTAGGCACGAATTACAGTAATGGTGAGATTGGGTAATATGACATCACAAGTATTACCGCACGTTACAAAACTTGCCAAGTTGTGAGCTGTGAGACGAACTCTGCCCAACTTCCCCGTAGCTAGGGGAGAGTTTCGAAACGCCGTTGCCGTGTTACGGGGATTAGGTAATAATTTATTTAACTTTTTTCTTTAGCTCGCTTTCTGAGAATCACTCTAAGTGGAATTCACAAAGTTGTTCGGATTTCTTCTTCTTAGTGATAGCTTTTTACAATTGTCTGTACTGTTTTTTGTAGCGTACATTGTACTTTTAACGGTTTCTTTGAAAGGTAACTAATAACTGTTTTAGTTTTCATTATCAAGTAATACGACACTCCTGGGAATAAAATGCATATAATTTATATAGCAAGCATACTAATAAAAATCAAAATAAAGCGGTCATACTGTTTCTAGACACTTGATACCCTAAATTGAGGTGAGTGCATCGACGATTGCAAACAATCAAAGAGAAGTACACATCCTCAATTTGTCTACGCTACGCCGCCGCGCCATCACCGCGTCGCAGTTGCGTTGACAGCTCGAAATCAGAATGCAATCACCGCGCTGGCAGAGGGCGATCGCCGCACGCGGACATGTCGCCACTAATTGACCGGAATGCGAAGCCTAGGGTCGTATTCAAAATGAAATCTCTCCATTTACCCCGTTCATACAAAGACATACAATTTATAATCGCCCTATATTTATATTTCTGTAGTAAAAATTGAAAACATCTAAAATATAACTTATTTACACATGTTTAAAAAAATCAGTAAAAAAACAGTATTCATTTACCTTAAGTCAGTTATCATGTTGTAATAAAACGAAAACTCTAGTTATTATAGAGCAAAGCGAATCAAATCGGTTAATAAGTCTTGAAGAATCTGTCTCGTTGGATTCCGGGCAAGTGACCAGCGTGACTGAGTGTAAAATAGATCGGAAAGGGACGACCGTGTCGGAGGAACGCGAGGAATGTCAACGTGGCTCTTCTCCGAGGCCATTACAAGTGCCTCTTAAAATTTAAACTACACACATCAGCTAGGGCTTGGTAATTAAAAAGTTGTGCACAACACGGTAATTGTGTTTAGTTTAAAATGAGTAAATCTTAGCTGTAGAAAGTTACAACAGAATTAATTGTTTATCAACAGGTTCCTAACTTACTAATATATTGTCACGTATTTAAACTAATAGAAGAGCCTTCTCATCTTAAGTGTAAGGATTGATTATAGCTAATTGCAATCACTTAAAAGGTTTTCATAATATTAAATATTTATTATCGTTTTTAAATCTGCGTATTCTTTTAACTACATTAATCTTACAGGTTTGAAGTAATACAACAAATATCACACGCTATTCGACCCTCAATTCTCACAAATATCGTTCAAGTTCACAAAAGAACAAATAGATAAAAAAAGCTCACAACGTAGATATGAGCATGGTGTGTAAAAAGAACAAAAAGCAATTGGAATGTATGTTGAGAGTGTTTGGTCGCCAGTCTCTGCCCTCGCGATGGATTGAAGATAAATCACCCTTTTATGCGTATCCAAAGAAAATATCGTCGCGTCATCCATTACGCTGCGAACGTCGCGTCGCTCGCCGAGATTGGGACAGACTTGATTGTAATGTAACATATCAATATTCAGTTATGTAATTTATAACATACTAGCGTTCGCACGCGACTTCGTCAGCGCGAATTTTTTAAAAAGTATTGTATAATATGTCAAAATCGGTCAAGTCATTTTCGAGATAATCCGGAACAAATGCAGTCTCGTGCACCGACAGATAGACAAAAATTTAAAAATTGGTATCTCGTCATGAGTAACGCAAATTCATCATATTTCCGATATATGAACCTTAGTACGTACTGGAAACCACACCATATCTGTTAAAATATTATAGCCCTATTTCAAAGTGTTACGTCGATGCTATTGAAATGTCATTTGAAAGCATATTATCAGACCTGATCACTTAGTATGAATATCATAATTCAGTTCCAGTGAAATTAAGCATCATTGTCTTATGAATTTAAAATCCATTTAGTAGAGTTAGAAATAGTCGTTTCAGAAAGTTACTTCAGCACGAGGCATGACAATTACTATGATGACACATATTAGGTCACGCGTCGTAAAACTGTGAGTGACCAGCGCGAGGGACGCACCGTCGCCATTCCAATGATATAATTGAAACATTTAGGTCGAGCGAATTATAGAGACGAGTTCCAGCGCTCCCGCAGCGGCCGCACTAAATCATTGGAGCGTTTTATGCTCGCTTGTTTTCACTCTAATGAGCCAAATTAAAATACACATTAGTTTCATTGGGCGACTCCACACACGTCGCTGTGCGGGGCGCGCCGGACAGTGATGTGCGGGAGGACTAATCGTGTAATATTATCGATTAACCTAATTATAATATTATACAGCATGCTACATAATAAACTGCATCCCTGCTGATACAATAACATGTTAGACGGAATTACAGCATGATTCTTTTATTTCAACGTTGACAGAAAATTTAATAAAATTATTGCAAAAAGATATTCTACAAAATGAGGCTATTGTACTAAGCGTTATGGCCATGACCGTAACATTGATGTTATGAATGATTACGATAAGAATTAAATGACAATTATTTTAAGAAATCATTAAGTATATTTGGTCTACATGATATTTTAGATATTAAGAATGACTAATAAGTCGTTGCGTGACTTTTTCATCACTTCTAATATTAAATCAGTATACAACAATCGTGAATTGGTGTGATATGATGAATTATTCTTGTTCTTAGAATGACTTAAGTGCTTTAATATGTCAAAGCGTAATTTTCGTACGTGTTCAAAAATTTCATATATGCTCATACGTGATACTTTCTAATCTAATAGTGTACATAAATAACAGTTTTGGCAGCACCTTTTGCCCTTGAACTGAACTTTCACGTTCGCGAATGATTGATCGATAGAATCGGACTAGTTCTCGATATGTGCCGGGCTCGTCTCTACGCGCGCTTTCACCCAAAACTCATTACCCGAGCACGCGTCACGTAGGGCCCATAACCGGTTTTATTAGGTTTCGGCGTAGGGCTGCCACTGCAGCGATAAAGAAACGGATCAAGGTCGAATGTAAAATAGACAAAATTAAAGCATTTTAATAAATCTTGTATGAAGTTTTTGCATTTTCGCAAGTACAATATTAACAGCTCGAGTAAGTCCATTTCATACATGTATTCTCTGCCATCATTATAATATGTAGGTACTTTAAAATGCATCAAAACAGTACATAATGATTTATTTACTTGCACTTAACAAAGGAAGATTTGTTATTATTGACTCACAATAACCTTACTGGCACTAGAGACGTATTAACATCTAGTTATTTTGCTTGCCTTTCAAACTCAAACGTACTAACAAAGAACTCTAATGTAAGTAAATGTTGATAAATTCATTTACTATGTACATTTTACGGATAGGTTAAAGTTAAAAAAAATACTACCCAGAATGTTTGGTCTAAAGAGGTCCTAAACAAATATATTGAAAGATATAATTTTATTGCAGCAGCCCTGGCTGGGCTCGCCGGCGCCGCAGCAACGCCCGCCCTTTGTCCGACGCCCGCCGAGTCCGCTCACAAGAGCTTGCAAACTGCGCCTCCTCTGGTCTCTAAAAGAATTAGCGGCACACGTTCCGACGCTCGTTTGCGATGCTTTACAACCTGTTATTATATTACAAATATTGCCTTTGAACACAAGCCTGTGACTAAGTGCCTCGAATTAGAAATTTTAATTCGTATTTTTGCCATCTAGTTATAATACTATAAGAAGAAACGTTTTCAAAACTTTTAGTATTGTTATTTAAATTTTACTCACATATAGGAAATGAGCACAGTCTTAAAATTAATAAAATAAAAATAATTGTAAATGTTACATGTCCAAAACATCACATCAAAATGTATACATAGAAATCTATAATAGGTGTCAGCAGTTGCGTAGTTAAACTCAATCTAATTACAGCAAACGGTCCGTTTAGACCTCAATTTAGTCTAAAGTTGCTCCTCATGGGAGCGCTCGAGTTATAATCCAGCGTCGAAGCTATTTGATACAGATATCGGCGCTCGACGACTTGAAGGGTTCACTCGTGCTTATTAATTTAATGCAAGGTTTTGCAGCGTTCAAAGTTAATGGGGAGATAAATTGTACATACATATATAGTTTAAACATTTTTATGTCCCTTAACGTCTTTATAACTTATACTTACTCTATCTATAGGTATTAATTTCAGTTAATAGTGTCAAGGAAGAAAATCAAGATTATAATTTAACCTAATTAGTTGATGTGTACATAACCTATAAGATGAATATTTCTATTTACGAAGAGGAGATATTCCTGAATTATTACTTTAGAGAGGTTAAATATCGAAATACATCAAATAATAAATATTTGCATTTTATGTTTATAAACGTTTGAAAATACGTATTGCAATGTTAAAATGAACCGTAGTACTTAAACAGGGCATTAGTATGTGACAAGGAGCGTGCGCCGCGACTGCGCAGTACATCTACGCTAGGCGAGGCCTAACGTGGACTATATCCTATGAAGCCGTACGACAACGACCTACTTACACCCGGAGTCAGTAATTGACTGTTGTCAGGCATGCATTATGTCTGCTACTACATAAGCTACTCTGGCACTCAACGTGTTAAAACTACACTTCGATTTCTACGTGGTAAAGTAACTTGCATAGCGAGTCGGTGGCACTGAAAGTGTTAACTATAGCTAGCAGCAAATGTTGTTCCCTTTACCAAGACTTTGACTTAAAAAAATTACCATAACATCGCAAAACCTCATGAACCGAATCGTAGACTAGTTTTAATTATTTTGCACTTTAATTTTACCTATGTTTTTCATATCGTTACATTGCATTTTACGCAAACAATAACATTACTAGTTCGATATCTCGCAAATACAATCACTTAGTGAGTGGAGAGAATAAAAAAGGTTTCTCTCATAATAACTACATCGGCACATAAATCTCTATTTCAAAGTGCTGTAGAAAGCAAAAGTACTAGGCTTGCATAAAGCGTAGGAGCTCAGAGGCTTTAGAGCAGTGCGTGTCGACTAGGGGCACCATCACTCTAAGATGCGTTTCAGGATGAGTCCTAGATTTTAATTTAAACTAACTTTCGAGATGACTCTTTACGGAAATGATATTTGCATTCCTAATAACATATTTTATCTTTTAATAAACACTTCAGTAGAGTCAAGTAAGGACTGATAAAAGGTGTGTCCAATCTTAATTTCTTAACAAGATGTTAACTATTCGGACTAAGAATTCTTAGACTAAACACTGAGCAGTTTAAAATAGTTTGTGAAAATCTCGGGCATTCGATAAAACGTAATTTAATTTTGGATCGTAGGTATTTGAAGACATCAAAGTCTACAATCTCTGATTGATAAACTCTGGAACGTGTATGTCTGTCAGTATGGGTGTAAACAGAGTATTATTAGTATGACGCGTTAGTTTTTTTTATACAATAGCAAAGGTTATTGGGATTCTGTCGAAGAGTTTTGGGTAAAGTTCCTGAGATGGCAGGCCGTGTGTCCGTACTAATGTTGAGTGTAGACGGCAGGGGGCGGATCAATACCCTGGCCGCATTGTTGCCCCTCCCCCGCCCTCGGTACCGCCCCGCCCCCGCGCAGCGCCCTTCGCAACCGAAACTCGCCCCGTTTGATACCACCACGAAGGATCAATTTTTGTTGTAAATAATTGGAGCCGAATTTCATTTTTTTGGTTATGGTGAACAATCGACTGCAGATCAAGGTATTTAACATTTTCTGTATTATTGCAGGTTCAATGAACTTATTATACAATGAGGTTTATGTTATTTTACTTCAAAAGAAGAAGTAAAAGAGACAAAACTACTTCACGGATTGCTTCATAAGATCTGTAGTAACAGACCTATAATCCTTTACTATCTGTATATCCCAACGTAGGGTACATGTATATTCCTGAGTAATAAGGTTATTAGACATTAATTTGGTCATGTGATGTGTCGTTTACACAGAAGAAGAAAAGAGACTAAATTTGAGTTCTCCCTAAAGTGCTGATAAGGTGTTAATCGATAGATCGATTTTCGAAATAAAGTGAAAATGTTAGTTGACTGATATATTGAAAATAACTTTCATTTATATGACGTGGTTTAGTGTTATTATAAGATTAGTCGCTAGTTAAATCAGTAAGTTTATAATGTGAGCTGTGACAGCTGCTCGCGTCTGATCGTAAAGCGTCGGCCCCCGCTGACTTTGCCAGCCAGTAACGTTTATTACATTTGTGTAAGACCAAATAACTTAGCGGCTCAGTAACTGAATAGTTTTCTTATTAAAACCTACTTATAACATCGTAGGTATTATTTATTGACTTTAATTTATTTATGTTTGTGTTAATTTTTACTCATTAATATGATTTTAATACTAACGTATGTTTTGTTATTGAAAGGTGATTTTAAATCAACGAGTATTCTTGCTGAAGCTAAAAGCAAAAGACAATTTTCAAATCAAATACATAACACAGGATCATATAAATTTGTTTTGTCCTAGTCAATTTAAATATTTTAATAACCAAAGTACGAGAACGTGTCCTAATAAAAAATCAATTTCATTGCCTTACCTAAAAATCTTGTAAAACTGTACAATATAAAATACATATTCAGATAACAATCACCCTTATAATTTAATTCACACATTAATAAACACTTAATAAATTAAGGAGGTTCAATAGCTTACCAATTTGCATAAAGACATCGCGGCAATAACGAGACAAATTAAATAATTTTTAATGAGCTATTGGAAAGTTAGGACAGGTGGTTGGCAGATGGCGCGCGAGCCGGTCGCGCACAGCTGGGCTCCAGAAGAAATGTTACAAAACACGCGCCATTGTTACACGGACACCTTGTTATTGTTAACAAGTACAAACATAAGACAGTAGTAGAAAAAGCTCTCTCTAATTGAAGTAATTGCACAATAGTTTCTTAGAGAAATTAAGAAATGTCAGGTTGTGTGTTAGCCAACATTTTGTTTGATGTGACAAGGATTTACCCTTAAGACCATAAATATGTAATTGAATTTAAAAAACCAACAAACCCCATTGATTGTACCCCTATGACACTCTCTCTCAAGAACCTACTTGAAGGTCAAATAGTAAATACAAAAAAAATTGGTAAATATTATGGATTAAAAGTTCGTAATTAAAGTTTTCATACATTCTGACACTTAATAAATGTTAACGATTGTAAAAGATAAACGCCTTTAAAGGCGCAGTTGTTACAACACGTCTAGAATGTCTCTGCAATCGATAATTGCTTTTACAGGCGTTAAATAGATAAATGCTAAGAAAATTCCGGAAGTTGTAAATCAGTGCGTTTCAAACCATCAGATAAACCAGCGCAAAGCTGCTGCAGTATGTCAAGGCTTAGTAAATCACGTAAATACTGTTACTTGAGTAAGGATTTCTATTAAACACTAGAGTGGGAGACAGGACAGATACGCCTCATATGTGGGACGATTGTAAACTAAATGTTTTACTACTCCACCTTTAGCAGTCCATATTGTTAGATAAACCTTTATCTGGCATCTATACGACGCACTATATTCACTGTATTGGGCATAGAGTTTGTCTATTAGAGCTCTAATACAGAAACTATTTTACGGTGCAATTATTGCGCGGGATCAAGTTGCACGAATAAAATGATCCAGGTCCTTAAACCTTTATATAATTTAATCAAAATTTGTAATATATACAAAGAAATACAATTTAAATTAATCCCATTAGTATAAGTAAATCTATTAAGCTCGTACAAGAAGATAATACGATTTCAAACAACTGTAATTAAGGACATGGAGCCAAAGTGCATTCAACAAAGTACCACATTAACAGCAAAAACCTCTTAACCTCTAATAAATTGTAATGAAATATCATTTGCGTGTGTCGTAAGAAGGAAGTGTTTGTGTTATACGTGTTGCAATTGAGTGCCCTACGCAGTGAGCTCCCACCGGCCACGTCTAGGTAGATAACGGCATTACCAATGCCCTTAGCCGTTAGGGCCATCCACCCATTAATAAATAGAAATTTGCATGAGAATTTATTGAAGCCCGATAGCATTCAATAGCCGACGGACTTGATAGTTAACTACCTACAGTTGCATGTTTTATGTTAATACGTTGCACTGTAAAAATAATTATTTACCAGGAAATAATAAATACTTTTGGTATTTTTAAATTTATACATAATTCCAATCAATTAGCGATTTGCATAGAATAAACGAGTTGGATGATAACAAAACCTAGATGAAACGGAATGAAAAGAGAATAAAGACGATGCTAAAAACGACTGGTGTGGTAATTTTATTTTCTTACTACTAATATTTAAAACGATAAACAATATTTCCTCACTATGGAATCTAATAAATTTATGACTAAAATACGAATATGTACATTGGATAATATAAAATTTTGACATAATGCAAAACGTAACAGAACAGCTGACATAATAGAAAGCGAGTTCACTCAATTCAAGCACATTATCTAATATCAATGCATAAACAATTGGCAGCGGCGGTGTTTGAGATATAATGAACGTATTGCGTTGCGTACATAAATTCAGTTTGCCTGCAACGAGCGAACGCAATAACTAAATTGCTTATTACGCACGCAAGAGTCGAACTATACATATCCTGCGGGCTCATTGCAACTGAATATTACAGTTCGTTTGGTATTCACAAGACCAAGTGAATACTTTAACTGACCAGTAAAAAACCTAAATAATTAATAATTTACATTCAAATCTTACAGATTAAAATCTTCGTTATAATTAAGAACTTAAAAGGCTATGGCATGTAACTCGGACATACCTTTCATATTCTACATTTCAGGTTCGATCGCTTGGTTGTAATTAAAAGGATATAGTTATTGATAATTGAAGAGATAATTTTGCGAACCTCAAAGTCTCGAGAGATTGCGTGCAATTCAAAAACTGTTATAAACCACTTCCAGCTGAATAAAAAATATTATGTCTGATAAAAATCGACAACTAACAGGCTCTACACCGAAAAAAGTAAAGGGATATCCAAATTTTTAGACGGTTAAATGATACATATCGGCACTGAAAACA
This sequence comes from Papilio xuthus, assembly GCF_000836235.2. Classification (NCBI taxonomy): domain Eukaryota; kingdom Metazoa; phylum Arthropoda; class Insecta; order Lepidoptera; family Papilionidae; genus Papilio; species Papilio xuthus. The sequence goes on from NW_013530391.1 coordinate 2,934,367, forward strand.
AAAACAAACTCAAAGGCCAAAAATCACATTGAACACTGCAAAAGCGCAGTATTGAAAGCGAGGCGGGCGCGGGCCGTGCGCGAGGCGGGCGCGGTGCGGTACACAGATATAGAGCCGCGTAATGAGCCAGCGCGGACACTGACCTGCCGCAACCGGACACTATTCGCCAGCGCGTCATCGCACGCCACCTACCAGATAAACGGCTAGAAGCGACGCAAACATGCGCCACACATCGACTGGTTATTAAGACGTAAATATCGCGAGGGCGCGTCGACAAAAAGTCGATTGTCTGAGACTCCATTCAAAATATCGCCAAACTTGAAACAACAACTCTACGCCAATACGCATGAAGTCTTTAACTTAAATTAAAATCATATCTTATTTCAATAAAAACAAGACTCAATATCGAGGAATAAGAAAGATTCCATTGTTGTCATAAAATTTGAAGTAGAGGAACTGCTTAAATCTTTACCCCAAGAGTTAGTTTTCATTGCGGCGATGGCTCCAACCACCTACCATTGGTCTATCGTTAGTAAAACCGCCGATCCGCTCGTCAATAACATGTTAATTCATTTTCTTTTTGGTGTAAATTAATGATCGAAGTGTTTACGCACTTTGCATGGCAATCTCACGTGTAATATGATTATAATGGGCGATCATGAAGAAAGTAATGGCATGTCGTTCGGCCGGTCTTTACCTAATGACTAATGACACATCCATTAGCGCACGGCTCCGTGGCGCGGCGGTGGATTAATCACGACTACTACTGGCCTGGCCTATGTATAGCGTAGCGTACGTAGGCTACGGCCAGGTACGCTAGCTCCGGTGTTTATCTCTTTAAATAGGCCAACTTTTTGTTTTAGTTTTTGCATGACATAGCAATAGTTCTCCAAACGGTATTTAATTAATAACAAAATGTAGTTAAGGGGCTACAGGTATGTAAGAAGTATTATTTGTTTTGGCATATTGGTTATTGACTCCCAATAATTAAATAAATTACATAAATGAACATGACTGTAAACTGATAATGAGTAATGACAACAAACTCTTAGTAAGTAAAGACATTTAAACAAGACATTTTGTTATAACCGAAACAATCGAATGAAGTTAGGCTTAAAATAAATGAAAAGTAAGGACAAACTTGCTATAGAGATAATCTAGAACATGACAAGGACATGCATTTACTGCGTTCCAAGGAAATGCATCGTCTGCGAACACGACACCGATTTCCTGTCGCAGTTGCATCGCGAGCGTCATCAAATCACCAATTTGCATAATTAAATAACATTATGCATTCATTTGGTGGGGTTGCCCCGGGTCGGCGCGGTGCGGTGAGGCGCGGTGATGAACCTCCTGCACCCTTCGCCCGAACAACAAAATTTATAAAAAACCCAAATTTACATACACACTCGAATTCACTTCAATGGTCTAATAGTCGTAGATTCATATCAATTTATTTTAATTACTGAAAGGATTGTATAGCATTTCAACAATTCAAATGAAGCACAATCTACTTTGACCTAGTTTATCGTTATCAATGCCCTATTAAAGTTGTTGTTACAGCTTGCGTGCAATAAAATTTTAGAACAACCGGTGATTGTGCCAAAATCTGTATAACAAAAACAAAAGTCAAAGATCCTAATGCTATCGAGCTGACAGGTCCCATCTCGAGGCGTTTTCTCCTGTAACCGCAAAAAGGGGAAACTGCGCTCGGCGGATATTAATGCTTGAGAACTTTCAAATTAATCCCCCCGAGGTGGCCGCAAAGCGAGGGGCGCGGGCGGATAGCGGGAAGCGAGTAAACAGTTATCGCGTTCGCGGAAACATCGGGACAATTCGTGGAAATCGGGGAAAGCCGAGAGCGGCCGATGCACGAGGTGCGAGAAAAGCGAAACCTCCCCCGCCCTCACCCCAGAGAGGGGTGGTGGCGGGGATGTTTCGCAGCGAGGTCTTCGTCCCCACGACCCAGTTAATGACCGCCCCCGCAGACGCCAGTCCCGTTCCGATATAAATAAGCCTACTACACTTGACCTCCAAAGTTTTTATTGGAAAGCACGTGCCTCTATCGAGACCGAGTGTTGTAAACAATACTATACTACGAATGGCACATATTACACTAACTTTGTAAAACTTTATGTTTATAAACATACATTGAATGCTTCGTAAGCGTCATATTACGTACTTTGTTGGGCTTAACTCTAAAAGTACTTTTTTATTCTCAACACGGCGAAGCTTTGTTTAGTGAATGGAATTTAAAAACTGAAAAATGATGAACGAACATACAAAAAATATTTGACATTATCTCCCGTCCCTCCATGTGAGCAAATCAATTCTTTCTGGACAGATATCACTGGTATGAAGTTTTACAATAATGGAAAAGACCTTACAGTATAGGTACACTTTAAACATTAATCAAAATTGTAATTAACAAAATCAATAACAGTCAATAACCCAATTAAAGTGACGGCGAGGTCAAACTGACGTGCTGGTGCGGGAGATAGGACGCAACAGGTTGCGACGCGCATAATTGTCAGATAACCATCCCCCCGCAGCCCCTGCTCTCCAGCAAACCCGCGGCGTGATCGCCGCTCCCTAAATTAAATCCCTTTTCATTCATTGTTTTGTTATTACTTGTATTGATGACCCCGTTGATCAGTTACCTGAGGTGCACGGTTCACTTGTTATCAAAGCCATTGTACTATAAGGAACAATTCATATCGCAGTTCCGGATATACAATGCTACTTCAATATTCTTCTTAGGGGACGAAGATAGGCTATTATGATATAATAACAAAATCAAGAAGAATTAAAAACAGCATATCCCATCAAGATCAATTTCTTGAAACGAAAGTGTTGAAAGAAGGTCATCGCTACGCCCCGCTACACCTAAATTTATGTTCTGCGCAGTGACTCGCGCAAAGGTTGTGCCCCCAAGATATATGAAAACAGTAATACGTACTCTTCGTTTCCTATAAAAGTTCTCAAACGAACAATAATGTGTAAAGGCTTTGGAAGAAAACCCTTAAAAGATTCTAGCTTAAATAGACCCGTGATGAATTGTGTGAAGAAATAAAATCAAAGATAAAGGGGTACTATTGAAAATACCTTAGACCCATAAAAAAAGACTGCACAATTTATTCATACCGAGCTCTTATGATTGACGATAAAACATGTATTAGATTTCAATAGCGGTTTAAACACCTTGGGAAGTGAGTCCCGCGACGCAAGTTAGCCCCAACAGTTGACCAAATGAGACCAGTTAAGATAGAGCTACCTTTTGTGTGCATTTTAATGGAACTTTAGAAATCGAAAAGGTCTTTAGAACTGGCGCACTGTGAAAACTTGCGCTTGAAGTTGGTGGATGGTGAGTCTATTCGCCAACCGCGAAAATTTGTCGAGAGATCGAACTTCGCCTGTATCATTGTGGCATAAAGTTTGCCAACAAACAGCGCACGTACTATCTAACGTTGGTGGCATGGCTAACTTTGCTTAAGTTAATACAGTTAGATTCAGCGCTGCAATCAATTCGCTCGCGCTGGATTCCGCCTGCAGCTATTTAAGTAATTTTTTTTTATATTCAAGAACACCGTGTATCTTCTTAAGATGCAGCTAAAGTTAATTTAAGATTTTTGAATAGTTTCAACTGGCAGTTTCCTTCACGAAGCTATATTAACGTTAAAAACCGACCCGTTTTTAATAAATATTTTGTTAAAGTTTAAATTATATTATAATACGATCACAAAATTAAGAGTAAGGTTACTAAATGGTACATTACATAAAACCCACAGCCGGGCTTTATTCGCAAAGTTATAAAGTATCAACATTACGATTCGTTTACCTGAGAAATGAAGTAATGTTGTAAAGAGCCAGTTTTTCGTCAATATCCGTGCATTCCGGGCTCAAAGTCGTAAGCACCCGTTACCTACGGTCGGACAATTTCATAAATACACATTTCGCCCACGCTCACAGTTACCGTGGGCACATCACTTCGATTATTGAACTTTTAAGATGAAGTCTGACTTCGAATATTTCTTGTCATTACATTAATAACGAATTCATAAGCAAAATATTTTCTTATGTCATAACATTTCAATATAAACAACAATGAAATGGACATGAATTTTACTTGTGTTTTTAAATATTCCATATCGGTTATTCATCGAGCTTTGTAGGTGTAATGACACAAGAAATACACTTTATTTTATTAACATAGGGAAATTAACAAGATATGCAATATATTACTCCCCAGCTGATAGGCATACCTATGTATTTTAAGCGCAGGACTAGAAATAACACCACCACTGTAATGGAATTTTACTTGGACATTATTCCCGCGACCGCTGCGAGCTTTGGCGACTCGAGTCTTTGAACGCTAGAGATCTTATCTTGGATTTATAATTCGTAAAAATGAAGCTGGGATGACAAGGGTCATTAAAGTTAAGTATTCTTTTCTTTCTAATTAAAATAATTTATGAAGCATGAAACGACTAAAAAGGAAATGAAAATTCTTATACATTGTTTGTCTGGAAATAAATTTAAAATTAATGTATTCCTATCACGGCGCAATTATGTTTTTGATTATCTGAATTCGGTATACGGTCGTGAAAGATTTTCTTTTTCTGAAATTGTTTACTTAAAAATATCTTCAATAATATTATGTAAAAGTTTAAAAAATATAAAGATGACACCGTAATCATTTTTACTGCTGAAATAAACTTATTATTCATACTTTTGGTATTTAAAATTCCTTTCACTCGTCACAAGAATGTTATAGAAAATCATATTAAAAAAAAACATTTAAACTTTTGAGTCACCACGAGTGGTAGCGTATACCCATTCTTGGCATCCATATGTATTGAGAAGGTCCATCAATCACTTGTTATACGTTAGACATGTCAGTACATCGTATGAGTGGTCGGAATGTTGTTACTGCACTTCACTTATACCACTGGCCTTTTGTCGTGGATTTAAAGTTCTACGTACACCGATATAACTGTATACGAATTATTTTGTTTGTATCTCGATACGATACTATTCCCACGATCACGAAACATCATAAGTAAAATCACACTTGAAAAATCTGGTAATAAACATAGCCCATGTCACCCTGGGATAGTGTCTCCCCAACAAAGAAAGAGTTTCTTAAATCTGTTCAGTACTTTCCTAGCCTATTTAATGTGAGCAAACAAACAATCAAATCTTTCTTCTTAATAACATCAGTATAGATAAAGTTTATTCTGTACGGCTTTTGGCACGGCTACCGTGTCCACTTGTCGCTTATGGTAGCGACCCAGGTTCGCTCGACTGAGGCACTTTGCCCATGTACACAATACCACTGCACAGCCGTAAATTGAGACCCACGGATTTATTTGTACGTAAATAATAATTCGGTGCGACACTGGGGCCTTATTAACAATGCCGTTTGTAAGTGGCCGGCTCCGAGAAAACGAGCCATTGTTTTGTGTTTACACACCGGACACACGAAATGGGGTAGACCCGAGTACAATCCTTTAAGGTTTAACAAACCTTTAAAATTTTAATTTCAAAACTTGACCAGCGCAAACGAGTCATTGTTAAGGGTATTTTGTATTTTATATTTCACTGTAAAATAATATCCTTTGTGAAATGTTGTTAACATACAAATGTTTGATAGATTAAGAAGTAAAAATGCTAAGGCATAAAAATAAATATTTGATATTCATAGACAGTTTCTATTGTAATTTATAAAACTTACTGCAATATCTTTAAATAATAAAGGTACCTAATAATATTTAAAACTTGAAAGTCGTTGCAGCGATGTCGGTAGCGGTATTCAAGTTCTAGTTTCGTGCACCCCGCCGCTCTACACCAAAGTATCGGCTTTTTTATCGATTAATTTATTCGATACTTAACACGCCATGTTTATTTATAATTACCATTAATAAATAATATCTCATTGGCCAATAACCACTTAGTTATATTTGTTATTTACATGATTAAATGTAAGTTAATAGTGACTTTAATGATTAGTATTTGAACGGTCACATCAGTAATAATTAACGATATGAAGTGCAGTGAGCAATGTTTATGTTAATGAATTAGTTTACTCGAGTATGTTCCGGTCAAAAACCGGATGGAATGAACAATCGATTACTTTTGATATCCGTAATATCTTTTTATATATAATAAAAAAGTATAATATAATAATTATGTTTATTATGAATTTGGTAATGCTTATAGCTTACCCTTAACTTGTCATTTATATGCATCTCTGGTTTCTTGGATGAACTTCTGCTGTGTTTAGAGGCTTAAGTAATTCGCATAAAGCTTTCTAGCTGGTACTAGAATGTCAAAACAGTACCAGGGTAAAAGCTCAAACTATAACAAAGTTGCATGAAGAAGTAAAATGATGTATGTGTACTTTCCATTATTTACGGTTTGCTACCCTCAACATTAACAATGTATTGTGCCTATTCTTCTGATGTTGATACAAGCTGCTATGTTACTTTTATAATCAGAATATTTTTACATGTAAAGTCTAGATTAGAACTAGTTTGGTGTAGGTAACTGTAGGTAATGCATTGCGCGATGCGCGTCACTTGCGCGAGAAGGTTGCGAGTTGTTTGCGGCGAGGCTGGGCGAGGGGAGGGTACTGTACCGGTTGCATTAGAAGTGCAACAGCGTTGCGACATCGCGGGGCCTTGCATTCGCCGACCTACGCCGGCCATGGACCGAAATATACACTTTCCAACCGACTGCAACAAACTACATACAATCCCACACCACTGCAGTAATCGTATCTTGAACCTTTACGGTACTTCTAACCTACATGATTTACAATACAATAATATAAATACATTTGAACACGTTATTTCACTTTAACTATTATCCAAGTAGAAACATTAACATTACAACACTTATAATGGATGCATGAGCAAAAATATTCTATATTCTCATGTCACACTTTGAATTTACATTAGTAAATATTTCCCGCTTACAGGATTTAGTTCTGTCGCCTTTTTGCAGTATAATGACTTTTATTCAACTCTATGTATATTTAATAGAATTATTAACCCTACACTACATCATGGTGAAACTGTAATATTGTGCCGCGCTAATAACGTAATGCAATCTTTCCTTCTCGTAACTAAACTTAATAAATACAAGATAAAATCTCAACAAATTTACACTGACAGACTTTCGGATAAGGTTAACCTATTGCAGTGTAAACACCCACTCGGTTCGGTTATTGCTCAATTTCGATAAGGAGGGATTCGTGTGGGAAGAGGTCACAAGCCTGCCCTGGAACTCCACTATCACTTTGTATCTATAATTTTTCTAAACATGATAAGAGAAGTCATTCTCTTGTGATGCAGAGTTGCTAAACATTTATCCTACAAGATAAATTTAATGTAATGTCCATTATCACTCATGTCGTTTAGAAGTAAACACTTCTTTATAAATGATGTAATTTATTTATACATTATTCCCACGCTAAGAATGCTGTTGCTATTTGTAGGCTTGCTCTTTGCTTTATAAAAAACATGAAATGTACTACGTATCAATTTTGTTAACATTTTTAAACCGACAAGACTGAATCTGTGGACATAAATCATAGCATTTTTTTTATAACAGAAGGGGGCAAACGAGCAGCGGGAATACCGAGGTGTTCAACGACGACCATGGACATCAGCAGTACCAGAGGAACCGCAGATGCGTTGCCGGCCTTTGAGATAGTGATAAGCTCGCTTCCTGAAGAAAGTAAGTAAGTAGCAAATTATGATAGCTCATTAACGCCTTCCTGTCAATGTTAAAATACTATCAGAAAATACCTTTCGTCTTGTAGCATGTCATGTTTTTCTTGTATCCCTTTTTCTATGTCCCTTTAGTTTTGCATATTTTCTGACCGAAGGCAACACGTTTGTTGTACCTCTTTCACCGGGCGAGATATCCTTGTTTGACTATAGTTTGGAATGTCATCGACAGTATACCGTTGGACAAGTGGTGTTGCAGGCGATCCGCCGCGCGATGGCGCAACGATCGCGGCGCGCGGGTATCGACCACGATTTTATTACCACGCTTTATGATATAACTGTGCTAATATCGCCGGGGCCGGGATGTGCAGAGTTTGCAAACTGCCTCGCATTACCATAACCAACCATAAAACGAAGCAACGTGACGAGTTGGATGTTCAAATGAAGGTAAATGATATGCCTCTGTAGGACATTTTAATAACATGCTGCATTTCAGAAGTAAAAACTTATATAAAGATAAATCCCACGACAATCCACTTGCATAATCTTGTTACTAAAAACATCTTGTGTATCTTATACTAGACTCAGCTTGCACTACTTACGGCACTGGACAATGTTATTGTAAGCGCATACCAGAGCCGCGCTGGAAACGCGCGCGGGCATCGGTTGCATTCGCCGTATAAGCGTCAAACATCCTACTGAGAACATGTATTCGTAAAGCATACAAAGCACAGCGTAGATGGCACTAGTATACCTTTATATGCGCTTATTTATACATTGCTTAGGATGTAATGTTTAACACGTTCCATGCTACTATGGTCGTTCCATAAAGGAAAACTTAAAAGAAGAGTCGGTGGCACTAAACGTGTTATAACATTTTAGAGAACAACAATATTGTGCATAGTTTACGTTAGGGGTTGATGACGCCTATCGTTAAGTATAAATGTTAATAATGAACAAAGTCACCTTGTAAAAAAAAGCTTAAACACAAGTAAAGTAATAATTTTATTGTACACTTTCTTATGAAACGCAAATGGTATCGGCATTGTTTATCACGTTGAAAGGAAAGGAAAATAAACGCAGACGCTTTCATAAAAACCTGTTTGCTGTTGTGACGAATCACAACAAAAATATTAACAAAAACACAACTTTTACTTGCGCTGTAAAAATAAGCAAAATATACTAAAGAGAAACAAAGAGTCTTCCGCTGTATAATATTCTATAATACGAAACACTGAATAGATTTCTAAATATTACTGGCATTGTCAATAAAGCGAAGGGTCGTGAAGGCAAATCATTTGTTTTACTACTTAACACCACACCGACAATGCACTCGCTAAGACAAGGGCCTTTACAAAAACTTAGTCCTTACACAATGGGACGGTTCGAGGAAGGCGCGCAAGTTTGAGGGGTCGCAGTAAATCACCGAGCAAGAATAATAAAGTATAAAACTAGGAATTAATTTGAACGGATACGGCATTTGATAAGTTAATAAGCACAAACGAAAATGTATAGGTTATATTGGGAAAGGCCTACGTTCACTCTAGTGGGTTGATAAAAAATGGCTAAATAATGATTTTATATTAAAAAAAATTCAACAGCAAATACTGCGGTTAGATTAAACACCATTTTTTTTAATTAAGAAAAAAACATGTTGCCCTTTAAGCAATATGCGCTTTGATTGTGATTGAAGTCACATCTAGTGACTTTATATCGGTCGAATTATTTAACAGTGAAACCTTGGTACGCACATAAACCCGGCGCTTTAGTACTAAGCTGCACGGTCCGGGCGGGTAACCTACATTATAACTGTACCTACTGACTTCATGTTCAATAAGTACACTTAATTTCAAATTAAAGCAAGGCCGGTTCGTAATTTAAAATGTCACGTTTTTTTTAAAGTTTCGCGTTTTTTTTTGCCGTTAAGTCGGTGAAGCTAGTCAATCTGAAAACGGTTTATCTACACAGTATTCGCAACAGTAATACGGTATTGTACTATTTAGCCTAGGACTAGGTTATTATTTAGCTTACAGAGACCTTAAAGAATATATGAACACTAAGTGACATATTTGTTAACAAAATGTTTTAAATTAAAATGTAACCAATAAGTTAACATTCGGTTAATCGACGACCCAGTTTTAAAGAATTTAGATTCAAAATTGTCTATTTTTTTTGATTTTCAACGACCCACTGGCCTTAAGTCATTATTGTAAAGTTCAAATTTTTATTTACTCGCATAAACTGTGAATAAAGATCGGATAATATTAAGTGTATTATTGCAGTAGCTTTAATCATTAACTTTTTCATAGCTGCTTAAGACTATACACAATTATTGTGATAAAAATTGTGTCTATAATATAACAAAAAGTTAATTAAAAACCCAAAACAGATAAAGCTATTCGAACATCTGTTGCATGATGGTAGAATTAGACAACAGATTTCCAACATGAATTAAGACTTGTCTAATTGGACGAGACGTTGATAGACGTGGCTTCTCGGAATCAAAAGTGCATCGCGAATGCATCTGAAGGTAACCAGGTAATGCCAAGGTCTATTTGCACTTTGTGACCGTGACATACTAGTGCCGCCTATGGGGTACGTACGTTAAAACTGAAGATGTTTGACCCGCTTTATGGTGGATACTTGATTCATTTAATCACATTAGTTAATGTAGTCACATATATTGGGTAATAATACTTTACAATTGCACACATTTACATTTATTTTCCAGGATAAAATAAGTCTGACTAGAGCACAATATGAAATGGGGCACGGAAAAGTTTGAAATACTCGCTGCCACTTTAAATAGTACGCTAAAAATTGCTAAAGCAACAGGCTGAAGATGTGACAAAAATATTTCCGACTTACCGAAGATGTACATACAGTATGTGAGTAGATTATACAATCAGTAAAATATGGTAGATATCTGCAAGGAAATAACGCAAAATGCAATACGCAACGCGATTTGGTTCATTTGTTTCTTGAATTGCATTAGATTGGTTTTTGTTGTTTTAATTTTAACATGCATGCAAGTTGAAACAAGTTTCAAAATTGCCTTTGATTGTTTTTGTATTTCGCATTACAAGAGTTTAGGCATTAAAACGAATATGGCTATAACCACAATTTATAAATCATTAAAATATTTAAAATAAACCTACTTTGGAACAAAGTAATTTAAATTACAAATTATTCGTGTTCAATTTTATTTCAATTTAATGTTAAGATTCGTAACTGTATTCGTTACAACGAACTAGAAAACAAGCAATAATCCGGCTATGCTTATCGACTTTACTTTGAACCCTTGGAAACGTGTAGTTGCAACGTTTTCAATAATAAATAACCGGCGACATAATTCCGTATAATCGTCGTATAATCTTGTCACCGGCAGGCAATAAATCAATGCGATCGTGCTATCGGCTACTGCAGCGAGGCAGGGCCGCGGATAGTGCGACTCGCGCGCCGTGGCCCATGTGCCGTGGTCCGTGTACCATGGCCCATGTGCCGTGGGCGGACCGGACTGCATCGTAAACAAAGTTCAGGTCAACGCCACGCTGCGCTGCTGCCGCCTTGTGCCGTGCCCTAGCGAAACTGTATCGAAACTCTAATAATGAATGCTAGACAATTTAGAAAAATGCTGAATCAAGCTAAATGGCCTGGATAATCTTTAAAAAGTATGTCAGTAATGGAAAGTGTAAAAATTCATTTCGTAAACAGATGAACAAAATGTGCGTTCCATATTTATTCGTCTTTTGTGGAATATGGAAAAAAAAATTTCAACTCTTCAAATTCATTACCAAACTATACTACACATTGCATAACCTGTGTTAAATGTCAAAGTTTACTAAAGAACTTCTAACTCCACTTGTATAGTTCATTTAGCATAAGAGTTATGAGTCACTAAAAGTCGTTACCGACATAATCCCACGGTCTCATAACTATTTATAACAAGTCTTAGCAACGCCTCGCTAAGTGTATGGCGAGAGGAGTCTCAAGAGATTTCCTCCAATAATATTGTTCCGTACGATTGGAGCTAGCAAAGAAATCTAGAGGTATTAAAACTGGTATTGGGGATGCGTCACCTCTGCCGTGAAACCTGTCCAGACATCGTAATAGTGAATCAACTCGTTTTCATTTGGATGTGATTAATTGTTTTCCGAATTGTGTGCGTTATTCCATATGTTCCATTGACCTTTGATGTTTCAAGTACAGAAAACGTATATTGACCTTTAATTAAAATAAAAATTAAAATAACTTCTTCGTCAGCTCGTCACTATTTATAGAATTTTATATACGCTACAACGAGACAAATTCTTCACCAATTCTGCTCGCTATGACAGAAGTAACATGATAAAGAGAAAGAATTGGAAGAGATCTTTAAACGGAGAATTTTTTTTATTTAAATAACTCGGCAAAAAAGTTTCATGAGTAAGCCAAAGCTCAAAAACTTGGCAAGGTTTAAGTGCAAAATGTACCAAGTCAGAGTTCAGTTAAGTTACGAGCAAACTCAATCGAAACCCACAGATGTAAAGAAAAAGTTAGGTACAAGCTTCTCTTTATCGAAAATACCAACCACATTAAACAAATTTTGTGACGTGTAATACTTCTAGAAATAGCTTGCATAAGGTAGTTAAGACTTTCTTTACATTATTTACTTATATGTTTCATCGTTGAGTTCTGAAACCATATAGTCCTCCTTCTTATTGTTTTCTATAAAACAGAGATGGCAATTTTTGGGATGAGGATTTTGTTCTCAGAAACCAACGATAAGTAATGTACTATCTCGAAGTAGGTACGTGATATTAACACCACAACACAAAACCAATATAAGACAATTTAACTAAAAGATTTCCTTAAAGGCCGGCAAAGCATCTGCAGTTCCTCTGGTGTTGCTGGTGTCTATGGGTGTCGTTGATCACCTCGGTGTTCCCGCTGCTCGTTTGCCCCTTCTCTTATAAAAAGAAATAAAAAAAAAGATAAGAAAATTAAAATTACTAGAATCAGGATGATTTCACTATAAATATTAGAGGCTTATTGAAATCTAATGAAATGAAGGTGGTTTTGCTACAGCAATTTAATATTCAGAAAGGCACTGAATCGGCACATTGCTTTTATAAACTTTTACATTGGTAAACTGACTTCGCAACTTCTTGTTGGCGTGTTTCAATTGTGACTAAGAAAAAAGTTTCCTTTGAATGTTTATTGCTCGATCAAAGGTTAGCGAGTTCAATTTACCTTCAGTTTCTAACTTTTAAAAACCATTTTATATAATGCATCCCTTTTTCTTTTAAGGAAAGGGTGGGAAGTGGAAGTGGACTTTCCGGATGAGAGGATGCATGGAAAGAGAATATATCATCTTTCTGGGCATCCTCTCCTCCGGCGATTAAAGGTAGGCAGCGCATATGCAATTGTGTATCAGTGATTTCAGGTGGCCGCTCGCTCGTTTGTCACGTTATAATATAAAAAATTAAGTAATTATTTAAAGTCATAACAAGTGACAATAATAAGTTCATATTCGTTTTCTGTTTAATTGTAACCAGATCAAAATACATGGCTAAATTAAATGTATTAAACTAATTAGAAATTTATCTACATATTTAGACCGAAATAATAGTAGTAAATGAATTATTTAAAATGAATTAACTTGTAATCAATCGTACGTAGGCGAGTAGTGAATGGACGTGGAATATTATTGATTCGTATTTCAACGTGCATGCCGTATTTAGTGTCTGCGGCGTGCGGCGGGACGGGGGGAGCTGCCTACGGGACCGGGAGACGGGAGATGGGAGACGACAGTGGGCGCGATCTAGTTCTCTGACCTCGCCTCACCCATTCATACGGAATTGTGTCGCCAAATATAAATAGAATTCCACTTTTGATATGGAACATAACGTGTTACGTAACAGGTAAATATTATGACATTTTGTTTTGACCTTGTAAAGGACGTTTAGTGGAGTCTTTTCTTAATAATGTCCTTTGAATTTTGCACATTACATTGCGTTCTTTTGTTTTTTTGAGATTTAAGTAGCCTAACTGTATAAACAAGTACCTATTTAATTTTCCAATAAGAAGAAAATTACTAGCGGCTTTCTATCGTGAAGAAAAATACTGAAAAGAAAACTAAGAAAATTTGAGTAGATTTTGCAATCAATACCGATAACATAAAGAATAAATTAAAAACGTAAGCTTCTGGCATGTGTGACTTTTAGATTCAAAGTTAAGGGGAAAACGGTGCGGCGCAGTGGGGCCGGGGGAGGGGAGAGTCAGCAAGGCCCACAAAAAAGTCGGGCCGTACCTGCGCTGCCGTTGACCCCGGCGATTAGACCCGCTGCCTGTGTGCCGGCACTTCGCTGCAACCATGCTCCGTCGTAACGAGAGTAATATTATATCAACTTTTTTCGAATTTATTTCCGATAACCTAAAATATAATTAATTTACAAACCACTGGAAAATTCTTTCGAAACTATCATAGTAATATAAAAAATATCCCAATTTAATTGAATATTCCAAAAACACCATCTAAACTACGCAATAAAAAAGTCATCAACCGCATCCGATACTTTGAATTTACGAACAGCAAACTGGTTAATTGAGATAAGATATCAATTTTGAAATAAACTCTCTGCATTTTCCATCACTTCAGATTTTTTTACAGTTTCACCACATTCAATACTAAATAATAAAAAAAGCTTATAAAATACTTCTGTTAATTCCTACATAAATATATAATAGTATTTTGTTAATAAGATGTACTGACTCACTGTATTGCTGCGACCATTACCTCGAGTAGTGTATTACATCAATGTACTTGTCTCCATTCATACCTGCAACCATAAAAGAGTCGGTATTAATGACATTGTTGAACATCGAGAATGTTCTTTAAGGGACAGACAGACAAACAACAAACATGACATCGTAAGTATCAGTAAAACTGTATTAAGGACAGACACAGCGGGGGTCCGTTTTGTTAGGTATTCGCGTCGCGTCACATCGCCTCGACTCAAGTGTACGCACAATTTATATAACTAGGTAGTTCCATGTTCGCCGGACTCGGGTGTTTCAAACATAAATTATAAGAAAAACAATAATAAAGATTACGTAAGAATATAGCACAATATCTTTCGCCCGCGACTCCGTCGGCGCGGAATTTAAAAAACTTTATTAGTAGCCTATAGTTCTTCCAGACTATTTTCTACATTACATGGCTCCGGAGATACCTTCAAACAAACATCCATCCATCCAAATTTATAATATTAGTTAGAAAGTAAGAAGTAAGATAAGATTTATTATATTAGAAAACATTTAGCAGAATTAAAGTAGAGTTGTGATTTAGCTTATTAAATCTATAGGTGTCGAATAGTTTCGGACTGAAGCAGTGATTTTTAATTAACCTAGAATTGTGAAATCACATCAATAAAAATATTTTGCAAAAAACATAAACTACAATACACAGAATCGTATTATATAAACTGTCAATCTAATAACTAAGCAAAAATTTTGAAAGCACATGTTATATTGAGTAAGAAATAACACGAAGTGAGAGTCGTCGTATTCATTTTTAAACCCCGAGCATTTCACATACACAATAAACCGTGAAAAAAGCCGACTATCAAAATTTAACCAAAACGTTTATATTGTTTCCTGCCACGTCGAATGTCCGGTTTTAACGAATTGGAAAACTAACACGTCGCATTCATTTCCTATTCAGTTACCATGCATTTATATATTTTTGGGATAAATTAGATCGACTGTATTTAACTATAATATTAACAAAATCGACATAGAATTATTGCACACGACGACATTTGTTTAAATACAATAAAAAAGCCAATAATTAATTAGTCATTAATAATGATTAATATCATACAATTAAATACTTTTACAAGCAAAATCTTTGTAATTCGTAACACGTTTCATAAGTCTATTAGTATCATGGTGCATTAAAATATGTAGGCTCGAAGTTTTCTAATTATTTCAAGTTCATATATACCAAAACTCATAATACGTAAAATTCATATTCCCACACGAGTATTGTCCTACATTTTAGTTATTACATGGCGACCCTTGTGCCATGTATCCCCTCGGCCGGTGCGGACTGTGACGTAGCTCGCAACAAGTTTATTAGCTCGCGTCGCTAATTCAGTAGCTAGGATACATCACATCGCAGAGGAAGCCGTATGTTATTGTCAGCTTAAAGTCTCACAGCGATCCTTAAATATATAACCACGAAATATGATGTTTATTATGAGATGGCGGATTTAAGCATTTGCTTTATCTAAATTTAGAATTAAGACCATGGATTGTAAACTAAGCTATCAATTTAGAACCGTGAAATGATAGTTCATAGCCCTTTGGCGATGTCGGAAAACCGTTATTAGGATCGTCTTTACAAATATATAGAAATCATTAATATGTGCAAACAGAAAAAGTTAACAAAAAACAACATAAAACAAACAACGGTGATGGAATCAAGAAATACCAGTTATATAAAATCCCTCTAAACTTTGTCGATCGAGTCCGCGTTAGGGCGCCGTCAAACCATAAACCGCTGTCATCTGGCGGTATAAAAACTTCTGATTGAAACTCAATGACAACGTGAAACGCAACCGAACGCTCCGCGGGGGTAATTTAATTGCCTTTTTTATTAAAGGCACAATTTAAATAAAAACGAGTAACCAGATCTTCCTTTTTATTTTCCACGTAGTTTTAAATTTGTTCCCAAATTTTTGTCAAGAATAAAGCAATATAATAATAGAGTACTCGAGCTTTTACTTGTTATATTAATTTTTAAAATATTAGCGAGGTTTACCTCGTCACCTGTATTAATAGAATTCATAAATTTAAGTAGATATTTCAAAGCTACCTCTGTTGGCATTGCATTAGAGTATTGGGCAGACTGTATTTGTCTACATAAAAAGTAATATATGGGCATTAGAAAGTCAAACTTTTTTTAATAATGGTGGACAAGCAAGCATTATTAGCGCACAATACGGCACTTGGAGCACATGAGAGAGATCCAGCCCTAAGCACTGAAGGGTTGGACTCGTTTTGTTTTCCACGTAATTTATTATGTCCGGTTTGGGGGGCAGGTGTGCGTAGAGATGTGTTCACAAAGGTGTGTGGATGATAAATGACTCCTGCGAACCGTAAAGGTCGCGTAATGTTGACCAGTACCAGCTATATTCAACTGTCTATACATAATTTAGGATTCATTAGCTTAATGATCAAAGAAAATAGATAGAAAAAATCACGCTTTGACTGTGATCTTCTTCTTCTTAAAACTTAACAATCACTTACTACCATTTAACTTTCATACGATCTCTTGGTTGGAATGGTGTTCGTAAGAGCATTTCATAATTCTCCTACTAATTTTATAGTCACTTCTCTTCGCCGTCAACATTTCTCGCTAATGGAATCGATATAATTAATATACCGCGCGAGCTGGAGGTTTACGAGGCGACGTATCATTGCCGCCAATTAATCTCGCTTTACGATCTCCGTGTCTCGAACGCCGCACCACGCTGCTTTGGATTGTTTGCTTTATAGTTCGCGATTCAATACACTTTGTTTGCTATGTGTTTTATGTTAATTTTAACAACGACGGTTGTTGGTTTGCATTTTATTTTTGTTAGAAGTTAACTTACTTAAGTTCTTTTGATACGTTCCTACATTTTGAACTTTTGCACTTTCTCTCCCAAAATTAAGATTACGGGAAAGCTATACTATATATAGATTCGGTAGCAAGAATTCGATAATCAAGATAATTAGCCGACACAAAATTGTTTACAATATAAAATTGATAATTCCGACTGTTGCAACTAAAAAAAATCTATCCTAACGCAAAGTGGTGTGTGTAGTCAGCTGTCACTGTAGACAGAGGCCACACATAGTGCTATGAACGGCACAAAAACACGCAACAAGAGACCAGAAAGGTGCATTGTGTATCGGCCTTTATTCCCCTACCATGCTCGCCACGGCCGTCGCTGTATGCCAGCCACGTATCACAACAATTAATTGAAGCAAATTCAGCGTAATTTAAGCCGGCTGATTATTCGCGCGATGCGACGTGACATGGGGAAGGTGGAGTCGTAATATTTTATAATTAAATAATATAAACAGTAATCATCGGCTTTTGATAACTGGTGTGTTCGTTATCTGAAAATGAATAAATCGATTTAAATTGTGAATACATATTCGAATAATATTTTATGATAGAAATTTCTTTACTTAAGTTTGTGATTTGAATCGTTGATTATTGACCCACATATACAGCTGACTTTGCTTAAACTTAACTACTTTGTAACTTTAACAATAAATTAATAGAATTAAGGATTGAACAAGACAGGTTATAGGGTCGTGGTGCGGAAGGCGGGTCTGAACACTAATGCATCATTCTGTGCCCCGAAATGAAAAGAAGACGGCAGCGCGCCGGCGCGGTGGTCACACACCCATAGATTAATGAGCCAATCCCGCTGCCTCTTAGGCTGACAGGGCTGCCGCTTGATACAAAAATAAACTTTCACGACCGTAATACAGAGGGTCGGCAGAGATTCCATTTTACACAGTCTTGTTATTGTTTTACGTCTTTTTGATTCGTCGTTGTCCGCCATTATTTTATTATGGTTAACGAAATTAAGCTTTATACTTGCACTTCGAAGGTTTTTTTTAATAATAAGTAATAATTTTCTTTTTTAACTTCACTATTCATTAATCAATATTTCTTTTTTGTACGCACCATTGCGAAGGGATCGATAACATTTTTGCTGTTTTCTATGAAAAGTTTTATAAAAGTTTACAAAAGACAAAGAACGGCTTTGAGTTTGACTTTAAAAATATTTAAGGGTACCCTAAATGCTTTTATGATACAAAATAAATCCGTCTATTGTCAACCCTTCCGAAGCTTTTCTCACCGAAGAAAAATTGCTGGTTTCGCAATTATGAACTTTATTGCTTGGTAATAAAGATTAAGTAATTATACAGAAACAATGTTCTGGCACAATAAGCCTACTTGTCGACCCGGCTTTGCCTCGGACTCAAAGGCATTCCTTCAACAGCTGAGTCCCAGCTGATTAATGTTAAAACTTTACAAACTCTTATAATGATGAATGTTAGTCTCGTGAAAATAGGTCTCAGTTAAATCAACGAAGCTTACTGCTACCCGTTTTATACATTTTAAATGACTTTGTTAATACAATACATGCCAGGATTTAGAGGGTTACATTTTAATCTTACAGTTAACAAAACGTACATAACATACACTTATTTATTTTTATTTTGCAGTGAAAAAGTTATGTTCTTGTTAATTTTTTTACTGTTAACCTAAGTTTTTTTTTATAACAGAAGGGGGCAAACGAGCAGCGGGAATACCGAGGTGTTCAACGACGCCAATGGACATCAGCAATACCAGAGGAACTGCAGATGCGTTGCCGGCCTTTGAGATGGTAATACGCTCGCTTCGTGTAGTTATAGTCATAGCAAGTATACATTTTAAATTCTACCAAAATTACTGGGCACAGTACAAAGCAAAATGTCAATACTATTGAACACTATAAATTGTAAATTGTTTAAGCAAACACTGAGCTATTGACTCTTGTTAGAGCTAACCCTATTATTAATCTTCATAGCACGAATCGTCAGTTCTAAAAATGGGTTGAAAAAATCGCCCCTATCAGTTTGCTAAACCGAGCGGTTTAAGTGATAGACTTATTCTATTTTCAAATTGAAATTTCGATGCGAAAAAAAACGTGGTTAAAATAGCGGAAGCGGATAAATCAATGGAACTTTACACCTAAATGAGCGCCATCTACACATATAGCATCGCGTACTTGAAGCTTCGGTTATCAGAAACAACACACAGCTTGGTTGAGGCAGATGTTAGGCGTAACGCGACGACGCAGAATGTAACCGACGCCGCGGGAGAAAACTAAACGAGCGACTATCAATCAAACTGCTGATCGATATTCGTGCCCCGCCCCCAGCGCCACTGGACCCTGCTAACCTAATATGAGACAACGTAAGGGTCGCGCCCACAGATATAATCGCTTACTAGATATGACACTATAAATATAGAATAAGATTTGTACTATAAATTCTAATCTTTAAAAAATAATTGTAAATACGGTATAGTTATTCGTTCGTCAATGCACGAGATTTAACTAAATTACTGAAAAACATAAAAAAAATGTTTTTATTAAGCCTATGACTTTTAAGAAACGTCTAAACATCAGTTTCTGAGACCAAAATCCTCGTTTAAGATACATTGTTTTATTTCTGTTTTTTTGAGAGACAGGGATGACGATATATTTTATACGGATAATTTGGTGTCATAAACGAACGTTGAACCAGAAATTATTGTTATAGCTATGATATCAGTTAAGCTAATCTAGTGTTTTATATCTATGGGAGCAGTGTAGGGGTGTTTGCGAGCGGGCGTCGTCCGCCGCCGGCTCATGGCCCCGACACATCATAACCGCTGACGCCGATTGCTTGCAACTCGCAACTATAAGTTCACAGACTAAATATTGCTTTTAAAAATAGTTTTACCATAACTCTTCTCCTACCGTTACGATGAATATTGCTTTATTACCTCTTATTTTTACTTCTAAATTATGTTTTACGAATTAATTATTTCAATATTCTATAACTCTATAAATACTCTATAATCAAAGGATTTGTTAACAACGATGCCTTGCCATAGATTTAAAATCTAGTCACTTGTCGGCTCCTTCAAATAAAATAGTAACTATCTCTATTACGATTATAATCTGTGGACTTTTAAACTAAAATGTTGGTATTACATTTTTGAAGTAATGTAAATTTTTCAAAGAAAATATGAAGACAACTTAACGTAGCAGTATTCAATAAGCTACGTGCACGGCAGGTGTGAGGCGAGTGCAGTTATCAATTGCAAGTGCACTCAAGAGTTCTCTAGCGGTGTGCTGGAGTGGACCCATCGTTTACTTAGCGGACATGAGAGAGCTAGGCGGACGCCCCATCTCTTCAACAATTCGTGTATTTATGTAAATGTCTCGGGAAGAAATTTATTTTTATTTAAATGATAATTCCAACGTATAAACGTGCTCTGTAGATAAATTGATAAGGAGTTTCTAAGCAATATCACACGAAAAAATACCTAAAATAACATATTCCAGAGTATCATTGATAAACTGATACGAAAGTAAGTACCATTTTATGAACTTTTTAATTAAGTCCGAATTGACTTATCAAGTGGATTAAGTCAAGTTTTCCTGTTTGAAGCCAATTAAACATCAATTAAACCGCTCCCGCATCCTGCGTGTTGCGGATATGAACTTACGCCCAGATACTTTATACACGCAAATGAAATTAAAACGCATTATTATAAGACATCGTAATTAAAAATAGATTATAGCTCATCAATTTCATAATTAGAATTTTGGATAATTAAAAAAAAAACACAAAAGTTAATTATTCATTTTTACATAGGAAATTTGGCGTGGACCTACATGCGGTTTATTTAAAAATAAAAGTGTTCTAAATTCAAAACAAATCGATCATCATCCCTTGCACGTGCTATTAAAAATATAAAAGCGGTAACAAAGCAACTCAACAATGAATAAAAATGTAAGGATAGTGTCCCCTTCTAATTTCTATATTTGCCAACAGTCCGTCAACTGCTGACTACAATCCCATCAGATTCACAGGCGAGCAGAGCTGCAGGGGAGCGGTCGCGTGGCAAGCGGACACGTGTGCATCTTGGATTATGCTAATTTTCTTTGTGGACTTTGAAAATGTACGTACATTTTTATATGTCACACGGTTAAAAAAAAGTTAACTGTTATAGTGTTATTACTGTTAGTGTCCAATCTAAGTATATGTCACGATCTATTCCATTTGGTAGACAGTACTTATTAATGCTTGAAATCGAAAAGCTCGATAACAAAATATGTAACTTTTCGATTGAGTTGATTCGGGATTTCGATGGATTCTTTTGAAAGGCAGTGTGCTAATCGACATAGTGCTAATAAATTAAAAAATAATAATAATATAAAATGTAAAGTATAGTAAATATAAAGTAACAAAAGGTCTTTCAACTCTTCAAAATTTAAATTAACAGAATGTTAACACGGACAGATAAATGTGTTTCAGTGATAGATACAATTACTTTAATGGCCTTTTATCCCGAGTCGCAAATACAAAGACATAAAAATCTTCAAAGTGAATCCCATAAGACCTCTTATCAAGTTTCAATTGCGAGGATTAAAAACTAAAACAAATTCGTGGGAACCGCGAGACGACGGCGTCGCGGCGGTGGAGCGGGAAGCGAGCAAACTCGCTATTTATTTAGGTAAT
Organism: Papilio xuthus; assembly: GCF_000836235.2. NCBI lineage: Eukaryota > Metazoa > Arthropoda > Insecta > Lepidoptera > Papilionidae > Papilio > Papilio xuthus. The sequence goes on from NW_013530391.1 coordinate 2,956,428, forward strand.
ACGCAAAATGCACGCGCCACCCCCGACTTCAGGGCCAACCCTTGTCATTTACGACGCGCCGACTAACTTCTGACTCTATTAAATCAAATACGACCTTAAACTATTAAAATAAGGATCAATGAGAGCGTAAATGGCAGTCGGTTGTGATATAAAGTCGACTCTTTCGGTTCAAAATTAAATAGCATTGTTGGGGCCTCTCATTAATGCAATATTGAGCGCCTGAAGCGGCGGCGCGAGGGGGGAATTTATTGTGTGCTAAATTTATTAAGTGCACATGCATAAGGCACGGCATGGCGCGGCGCGGAGCGGAGCGGAGGTTGGCCATTGCCATTGACATGGATACAACTGACGCGACGCGAACCAAATAAAGGGCGATTACATTGATTTTTTACGAAAATTAATTGCATAGAATTCAATTCGCACTTTGACAGATGACTTAGCTAAAATATTAACCCAACATTAAAACAAAATACTCGATATTACATTAAAACTCGCATACTGCTATCACAGAGCAGTCAGAAGAAACAACCACAAAATGCTGTAAGATTGTCTTGATCAAACATACTATCATAACAAACACCGATCAAAACCTTAAAACGGGTTAATAACACTTGCTAATTTGCTAAATCATGTATTTACTTAATTCGGTAACTTCAAAATAGCATTATAACACAAAACGCGATTTCTACGACCCTCGCATTTATCTCGTAAGTTTCACGAGAACGGTCCAGATGGCGCGGTATCGATCGCCGCGCGTTACTATTATTATTTAATCGCGATCCGCTCGCGCGATTAGCCATTGTGCCAGTACTACAACTACAAAACACCACGTCACACTACACTACACATGTTTAATGAATGGACGCTGACGTCGCACAGAGTTAAGAAAAAAACGACAAGCCACTGACAAATACAACAATGTAATGGATTAATTTATCAATTGAGATCAGACCTGTTTTTACCTGACTGACAAAGAGGGTAATGTTTTTCGCGCGTATGTAAGTTTGTTTTTATATAAAGATTTACAGGTACAAAATATTTCTCTTTTATGATATCCATAGTGAACAAGGCAAGAAATAAAAACATTGAATAAATATATAGTTAATTATAGCTAGTATTTTTATTAATAATACTTGAGCATAAATCACAACAAACTTTTACTTTACTCTTAATTTAAAACACACGTGTTAACCCAAATATATTATAAATAAAATACAATACACCAATTACATTAAGATTTATTTCAGAAAACGTCGAATTTAAAAGTTATTAAAACGCCTGCTACTTATATAGATAAGATAAACGTAATTTAAAAACGAAATAAATCTAACAAGCAAAATACAGTCACATATCAACTATGAACGAATAACTAATTTATTATATTAATCTTATATATAAAATTCTCGTGTCACAATTTTCTTTCCCATACTCCTCCGCAACGGCTTGACCGATTCTAATGAAATTTTGTGAGCATATTGAGTAGGTCTGAGAATCGGCCAACATCTATTTTTAATCCCGAGCGGACGAAGTCGCGGCTTTATCTTGACTTTATACCTATATTTATACAACTCTTCAAAATTAATTGAAAATAACATTTATATGGAATTCATAAATAAATTTAACAAATAAATTCATAAGAAGTACGAAACAGTAATTACATCTCAGCAGTATATCAATAAACTTGACAGTTCTGGAAACTACAGCTTTGATTTAACTGCAAATTATTTAATACTGACCTTATAATAAATCAAATCGTAAATGTTTCAGTGATTTTTATACTTATGTAAGATATTTATATAAACTGAGTTATTAATAGTTTACTAGAGTTCTAAAATGAGACATTAACTTATCCCCAAACACGTAAAAAAAAGTTAATCTCCTTAGTTGACTTCCAACAACAGATAATATATTTTCTTTACTTAAGTGTCAACACAAAATTAAAAGTAATATTGCTCTTTGTCGGTGCAGTCTTTCTAGAGTGGTCGTAGTCATCATATATCATGACACGCTTCACAAGCCAAGTATAGGTATAGTTAAAAAATTTGATATGTAAATAAAGTACACTGTGCATCTTTAGTGCTTTAACAGAATAATACTAACTTGATAAAATCGATTACGCATAGCTGTAGTCTTTGCAGCGGTCGAATGAAAACAATAAGAAACGGACGACATTCCCACGACAACTCATACACGCGACTTCATGTCGTCCACTTTACTTTCTAAAGATTTGTATACACTTATGTACGAAGACATCACAAGAAATACAAATATGTTGTTGTTATATTGTTAAAATATTAGTAGATTATTTTAGTGTAAGCATCGCAAATACACCATGTTCTCGAAATATTTATTTTTCGGATTATATAGACACTCCAATTTTTTAATATGTATATTGGTAGGTAACGTTAGGTAATAAGGGTGTCCCTAACTAAATTTTTTCAACTGTATTGACAATACTTGACATTATTTTGATGTTCGCATTGCAACACATATGTGAGACTTGCTTAAAACGATCTATTCTTGTAAAAGCTTGGTTCCATTTTTTTCTTTAGTGTAAACAGAGCCTTAGCTTCTGAGCTGCGCCTCGTTTCACAATCGCATCGTAATAATTCACGTGTCTTCATTGTCCGGACGCGGACGTCTCGATTATTCCGTCACAAACGATATTTACGATTTTACATTACAGTATCGATGTCAATTGCTTCATGAAAATGCATTCGATAAATTATTATTTTTGACTGACGTTCCACTTAATTCAGAGTTTATTAACATCGCAGGTGAATGAAACATAAATCATTTAAGGGTAAGTTTACACTATGATTAGAAGACATTTCTTAAAATTTAGTTAAATTCGCTTTCTTTCTAAAAAAATAAAATGTTATCTTTATACCTGTTTATGATAAACTCATGTAGTTAAGTCGTCAGTCCAAAGAGCAAACCGGCGAGGGTTCGGGTTTTCACAATACACATGCATTTTATAACTATGACAAAAAAAACAAATAGGGTGACAGCTAGTGTATTCAATCCCTTTTATATTAAAAGAGGGGAAAATACACGAATGAGAATTTTGAAGAGAAATTAGATTTACCATCGCAAAAATACACAAATTTAAAAGAAATATTGAAAAAATTTCGATCATAAGATGATTAACCGTACTGTGAAGCAAAATTCAACATTTGGTAATGATAATGAGGGCCGAGTGAGGCATGTTGGCAGGAACAATCTCTATGTTGCCAGACTAATTGCGACTCTCCCTGATAATCCACGCAGCGGGCGGGCCTTGAATTAAAGGTCCCTCCCCGCGCCACCCTCGCCTCGCCCCCGAGCACGCAACCCCCAATATCAGAAGCGACATCAAGCGTCGCAACCAAATCCATACATGAAATAGTAATTTATCAATGGATTTTTAATAGGCGCAAGGAGCGGAAGCGAAAGATGGATTCCCTTTATCGAGTAAAGCAGCCGCAAGCTTATCCGAAATTTTCCAGAAAAAATAGGAAGCTGTTAAATAAATGGTTTGTGAATTCAGCACAGCAAAGCTCACTTAAAGCTGTATAAAGTACATGTGTATATTTTTTACTTTTAAAACAAGTAAAGTACACTTTTTGCCTGTTAAGTAATCTCGCATCGATGCATCGACAGCGACATCTATCAAGGAAGGACGGTAAAAAACTCAGGAGCTAACAGACCTCTTACTCTGTCCTTGACGTGCAATTAGTCACACGTTTATATACAAAAAGCTTCATGTCTTTTTGTCACCAAGGGAGGTAGACGGAGATAACAAATCTATTCTTGTTCTATAGATTAGCTTCTAACTCGTATTTAGTAACACTTGCAATGTGATCAGACATTCAAGTACGTTTTGTAAGGCCTATCTACTCACATCAACACGACTAATTGCATAACGTTAATTCATACACAAGAAAAGCATTCGACTATAAAAAAAGCTTTTAGATAAGCTTCATTTTATTACATTACAGTTACAAAGCCCAAATATTACATATTTTATAGTATCGCTAACTATATACGCCTACAATATAACATACCATGGACTTATTAACTGTGCAGGCGTACGACACATTCCGACGTGCGTATAATCAAATAGAGGCTCGCGGTGCTCGAGATCCGACCACCAGTGGTACCGTTACTGTGACCAAAGGCCAATACCTAGCCAATAATAATAGTCAGACATTGCCTAGTGTGGGCATCATTAGATTACCCAAATTAACCATAAATGGTAAATTAAGTTTAATTTAATTTCTCAGTTATGTGCAATTTTTTATGTTAGTTATTGTTTCTTGGTTTAATCTTTATTACCTATAATAAAAACTTTTCTTTCTTCTTCTTCTTTCTTTTCTTCAATGTCGTACAAGTTAATTAAACAATGATAGAATATAGATGTTTGTAAATTGTTGTTTTGTCTTGCTTTTTTAATTTATTAGATATATTACGAAAAGTGTTAATAAGTGAGTTAATTAATTAAATTCGAAATCTATTATTTCGTAGAACAAGTGCACTAAATCTCCGCTGAAGAATCATTACAAATAAGCTCTGATTTTATATAAAAAGGTGATAAACGAGTAATCGTCTTATGTAATGTAATCACGGATAGTACTGGTAGTCTTTGAAGAACTAATACGATTAGGTTTACATGAGACAGCTTGTAAAATATTATAAAATTACCATGTTTTTGTTTGTTTTTAAATAACATAAGTGTACATTTATGATATATTCATAACAGGATAATTTAAAATGAATCCATGACAAAAACTTATACAGTCACGGATGTTAATAATACTAGGCTGGCATAATATGCAAGCGGTTGCTAGTTAGGAATAGATTAGCGCGGTCTATTATCGCGAGCTGTACCATTTCCTCGGGCAGCTGCTGCTGGCCACACCTTCATCCTTACACCTGCGTCCCTCGTCCCTGCCTTCCCCGCCACCGGTCCTTAATTACAATCCTATTGAGCAAATATCCGGCCGCTATCACACGATCGACACTTGCGGGAAACACTTGCCACATGATATGCGGGCCAACCGCAACGATATCCGAACCGATATCAACATATGTTCATAACTCTTTATTCTTAGGAATATAAGCTAACGGGATGTTTTAACATCGTCATTTTAAAATTAACCTGTCAGCAGTGACTGTTCTAATTTAATTTAAACCAGTTTCCTTTTACTGAAATTCCTATGTTTAACTAATTTAATTTTAACGTCGACGCAGAGATTTAAATAAACGATAATTATAGTTTTCCGATAAAATTAAGTACGACATTTGTAAAACGCAACTTAACCGTAAACGAACATAAATTATAACTAGCAAGAACCCAAAGTAATGGAGCGGGGAGTCGATACCTCTTAACACATTACTTACGGCGTTCAAACGAGAGAGATCGGAGATAGCGGCCGACTGCGCCGATAACAATCAAAAGCTTTCGTCGACATCGCGTATCCCTGACATATGCCGATTAGGATACGCTGCTACGAACCCACGTGCGAGGGCATCCTAACAAAGGGTTCAAATGTTTCATTCATACCACCAAAAAAAATCAGATTATCGAACAGAAAGTTTCTTTTGTGCCAAATTTGCTCTTTTTGCTCGAAAGTTTGGAGCTGAAGGTTTGTTGAATTAAACAACGCCCGAAGCCGTTCACTTCTCTTACTAGTAACTTGAAACTCAGAAAGCTCAATATTAATGCGAGGGTTGATTTATTTATACAGCACCAAAATTGATCGATTCTGTTCTTAGGGGTTGCTTTGACAAAAAAACATTTACCAGTTTTCTTTATTGAAAAATATAATTTTATGACATCGAACCGGCGGCTGAAAGCAGGTTCGCGATATGCCGCGCAATTCATCAGTACGATGTTATCAAGGCTAAAGCAAGGAGCGGCGTCCGAAGCGGGGAGCGCTGTAATGGTCCGGGTATAAGTGCCCGTAATTTCCTCTCCTCCGGGCAGCACGCACGCGACTGTCGCGCGACAGATGGCCACCAGACCGCTCACCGCCCGCTGGAACTCGCGCTACACACATAATTGTGCGAATGTAATCTGTATCTTGATTGCAACAGCGACAACGAAACCGCTCCCGTCGTAATAACGTACGAGCGGACGTATTCCTGTGTAGTTGTTGCTGAATGTCACACCGTTATGCTATGGTAATTGATTCTCGATTGCCTCGAATTTCGTAGTCATTGTGATTACTGATTAAAATATCTCGAGTGCGCGCGCACGCACAGTTAAATAACAGATCTTTGTTATCAGAATGTTTTAAAACATGCTTCTTTTACGAATTAAATTTTTTGTCCCAATTCTTATTTTTGATCGAGTTTTTGAATTCTTCTTATTCTGATACAATGCTTTTGTAGATGTTGCGTGAGTTATCGCACCATTACTGTACTGCAATAAAAAGGCTGTTATTTAAGTAAAAACACCTTAATAACATGACCAACATGCGTGTACAATGATTGCAAAGAGTGATATAAAAGTATTCGCCCATACAAATGCAAAGCCTCCGACAAAAACCATTCAAAAATTGTCTGAACGTAATAGGGACAGCTGGTGCGGCCGGCGCGGCTTCAGTGTAATCTTCGGTCGCACAAAGCGCACCCGATCGATCGGAGTTCGAGGTTCAGTTCCCGGCATTCATTATTCGGGCCGCGATCGAGCCACCGGCGTACATCTGTTCCGTTCCTTCGCCCCGCATAATAGCACCGGCCCATTGTAGAGGTAGATTTACAAAAGAGCACGCACTTAGTGCCGATGTTCCTTAAGAAAAAAAATAACAGAAGCCCTCGGCAGCGGTGTGTGAGTGGGCCGCGACTGCGTGAAAGTCGACGCAACTGTTATGACATACGCGCTTCGTTAAACGCCGTTCAAAATAAACAACGCAGTCGAACTAACGAAGCCAATTTGCGTGTGAAGTTTACGAAGGTTTTTCACGGAATATCGTCGACTGCTGGACTATCCGTGCGACTCCGCTCATTCGTTTCTTTTTTTAAATTACGTTTTACAATCTAAAGTTAAACCCGTGCTAATATGGACTGCTTTTGGATTATCTTTAGAATATTGGGAAGGTTCTTGGAATACGAAAAGGCTATCTCCTCTTAGTATAGACGCCTATAGGGTGCGGCACAGAAGAACCTTTACTGCCACGTCCCCTAGTGGTCAGCGTATCTAGTTACAAAGTGGGATTCAATTTCCAACATAGCAAAATATTTATCCACTACAAATAATTATTTTAGATCTAGTTACATTGTTTAATTTCCTCTCAGATGTTACGAAATACAAATGAGACAACAAGAAAGTAATAACCAATTTTTGCTCAAGTATAAACACCAAGTTATGTAAATCAATAGATTTTGAGTTGATTATTTCTTTAAAGAAAAGGAATTTAACTGCCAAAGATACGAAAATGGATAAAAAGGTATGAAATGTTCAAATGCAAACAGGAAATCGAACAATGTTTTTAAAATAAAGAAAATACTGATACATGTTTTGATGGGGGTGTTTAAAGGAAATGTTACCAGTGAACCGTGAACTGTTTGAACTCATTATTATCTGTAACGTTAAAGTTATAATTATATTTAATTGGAGATTTAATCTCTAACAAATGTTATGAGCATGTTTTCCAAAATAAAAATTGTTACTTAATCTTAGTGTTCTCTATTGAACACTTTCAATTCTTAATTGATTTTATACTCTATGATTAAAAGCTTTGCATTGTCTTATCGATACTAGAACATAAACTGTGTTAGACTAAGTTATAAGTGATAACAATAGTTCATATAGGTTATGTAGTAGCAACTAGCTACAGCTGATAGTCAGGGCTGACAGCGGAACAGCCTTGCGGTCGCGGAACACCGGCTGCCGCACACCGCAACCTTATTATCATCTAACAACTACACCATCTCTTTAAATGCACTGAATTTGTTACACACTTTGTTCAGTATTCCTTTGATTAATTGCAACAACAAAGATTTTTATTATTAATATATGAACAAAATATATAAAAAAATCGCTATTAAAAACAGAAAATCTAGCACCTTTATGGCATCGAATATAATCCCGCAATAAGATTGATTTGTATCAAATCATCTATATATATATAAAAGAAAGTCATGTTAGTTACACTATTTATAACTCAAGAACGGCTTTATCGATATGCATGAAAATTGGTGAGGAGGTAGCTTAGAGCCAGGAGACGGACATAGGATACTATTATATTTATTATTTTTTTCGAATTAATGCCTTGAAGAGCTGTTGTTTATTTAACTTACTAATATTATAAATGCGAATGTTTAGATGGATGAATAGGTGTTTGAAGATATCTCTAGAACGGCTGAACGGATCTCGATTAAATTTTGCATACGTATAGAACATAGTCTGAAAGAACACATAGGCTACACTAATTAAGTTTTTTTATATATCCACGTGAACAGAGTCGGGGGCGACAGCTAGTAACTTATATTTTGTAATATATTTAAACAAGAAATATAGCTGCAAGGTAAAACCACCGATTACGTATATTTTTATAATAAAATAAACAAATAAGATCGACGAGAAACCGTTTCGGAAACTGAGAATTATATAAAATTAAGGAGTCTTTCCTTAATTTCGTATACCGGTTCGTAAAAACCGTAGGGCACGAAAGTTGGCAAATTGTTGCATCCCCGGGGCAAGAGCGGGGGATGGCACGGGCAAGGGGAAGGGAGGGGAGAACAGGAGAGGGAGCAGGACGTCCGAGTTGCCGATTAAGTGTGCTTAATTCTGTCTAAATGTTGCCGCCGGGGAGTTGCGAAGTATCGCCGTATCTTGGTACCTGACTGTAGGTATGACAAAAACTTAAGCCATATAGAGCTTTAAAGCGAAACTCTCAATGATAAAGTTAGTTCTCAAATGTAATTTAGTTTTGAAGAAGAAACAACGTGTTATTTTTATGTTAAAGTGCAAATTTAGAAATGCAATCAATTTAAGAAGAAATCACAATGTTATTTACATCTTTAACAATGAGCATGAACACGTATTGATTTTCAGTTCAATTCTTGTGTATCATTGTGTATCCTTCAGATTTTATATTAAATAATACACTTGATGTTTTGTTTTCAAATGTTTGTACTGCGTTATAATAATGCGTAATTAAATCATTAATTAGTTAAAAGACGTTTATCGACTTGATTTGGTAAGTTTAATGGTAAATACAAATGAACAAAAATAAAATAAGTTGCGGTACAAGAGGTAAGCTAACGGTAACATAACGGATGCACTATGTTCAAGAACCATACAAAAATGACAGTAGGAAATACACAATTAGCACATTGCATGCGGGATATATACTTCTACATTCTACTCTGTTACTCAGTTACAATGTAAGTAAGCGTTTATTAGATTTACGCATCAGATCCGGAGTAAAAACACAATGAAAACATAGCATGTTTTGAGTTTTTAGTTTATAATATAATCTTTTCGACAATAATAATTAGACTAGGAAAATGTGTCAAATTAACGAACTCAGATAGGAGATGTATCGAATAACTTCAGTCTTCTATTTTTGAATCTTTTCGCTAAGATCCCCAGCATAAATTAAAAATGCCAATGACCACGCGGCCGTGACACATGGCATGTATACAGAGGTTGACATAAGGGCCGCGCCCCGCACAAACATAATCTCTTATAATTTATTCAAACAAATGCAATCCAGGGGGCGCGGATATAACAGCCCCGGGATGAAGTGTACAGCTCGCGTGACTCGCCAATCAGGAAGACCACTCTAGGCTCAGATAATACACAAACGCGATTATATAAAAAAACACAATTCTGGACAAGGAGTTAAGGCAATACTGATCATGATTTTAAAGCTCAATATTTAAACAAGCATTTAAACAGAGCTATTATTTACACCATAAGGTATATGTAAATATTCTTGTCCCATATTTTAGATAACAACTACGGTCACAAGTCAATAACCGTCGCTATCGCCGCCTTCACTACCAGGGATGACAAGCATCGACCAGCAATAGTTAGCGATGCATATCTCTTACACCGCTATAGCGCTAACGGCACGTTGTTAGCCTTTTGAAGCTTCCTTATTCCTATTTAGTGAAACATATGCACCGTTCCCATGATCACCGGGGTCTGGTTCCATCGATCGTAGAGGTAGCGTTTTTAAATAACGTATAATTAAAATACTCTTTCTAAAAATAACTGTTGCTTTATCTTAAGATGCGCATTGCAATTTGCACTTACATATGTATGTATAGCATGAAAACAATGTTACTTAAATCAAGTTACATGTTTGAAGGTACGATCGGATGTCGTACACGCGACGAACGCTTATTTTTTGTTCCCCCATCGATACAAGACATTAAGTACTTTATCACGATAACTTTAAGTGTTACAATTGTAAAGCTATCAGTAGATTAGTATCCGCATTCTGTCACGCGATTAACGGCCTGCTGGATGGAAAAATAATCGAAGCATAGAAAAGCGTGGGAATAACAATAGAAATATTATATCTGCAAGATTTTATATAAAGTAGTTTAGGAAACTTAGTACTAACACGATCATCTAGTAAACTCACTTAGCTCGATATATTAAACGTCGTAGCAGAAGACTCCTTGAATCCGCGAGACAGGTGCGTGGCCATGCGAGGTGCAATCATCTGTAATACTTTATTGATTGCCTGTTAAACTGTCATGTTGCATGATGGCTAATTAAAATGATGAACGACTCCGCTAATTACATCGGAACGCAACAGTTGTCCGATATCGAACACTGCTCGTCTGTTTTCGTCGGCGAGGATTCGTATAAAAAAATAATTTGCACATAATATGGCGATTTTGTAATAGCTAGTCAAACACAAAAAGATCGACATACACAGATACACTATGACAACTTAAGTCAATGATTTTTCTTTCGAATAATAATTTAATAAATAACAAATATTAAATTGCTCCCACATCTCTTAGCACAGCTTGCTATAGTCTACCTGAGAAATGACTAAACCTCTTCGTCAGCGATTGCACACCTCAGTGCACCTTACACTGAACCCTCGTCCCAGTTATCAGCGGAGCAGGCGCGGCGTTGCCTCGAGCGAGCGCGACCAGACGTCTCGAGTGTCGGACCTACCTGACTCCAGCTACTTCAATACACATAATTATAGATCCATACATACAGGAATAGTTTGCCAAAGTGTAATCAGTCAACTAATCTTACGATATTACTAAGTATAATAGTAATTAAATTTCTCAGTACTTAATTTGCGAATACAAGATTTATAGAGCTACAATTGAAACCCGCTTTGTTACAATTTACAAATTAATAGCTACAATAATCATAACACTAAAAAGCTTACTATAAATATAAGTCAGACTTAAACCAGACAGTTTTTAAAGGGTTACCAAAACTATTTGAAAGTCAAATATTTTGATCGTATAAAATATTTTTTATTGATAACGCACCTGTCACTAAATGCTGTTATGATGCCGTGAAGTAACATAATATATGTAAAATACTTGAAGTTATCGAGACTGTAATCAACATTGTCGTCAGGGCAGTGGCCCGACAAATGCTTCGCTTTTACGAGTTAGTGGAAACAAGACTACGTTAGAATTATGTTAAATACGGCATGCACCTTTTCTGTAATTATCCAAATACGTCACGTCTCGGTCGCGGCGAAGCTTTATCACTAAATCTTGAGAGTCATAATGTCGTTACAATGGATTTATTATAAACCTTTTTATATTTAAACGCTACTGTGGCCGTAAAGACAAACTCTTCAATTAACTCTATAATTTTTTTAGTAGAAATATATAGAAGTAAGCTCGTATTTCACTATGGTAGTCACAATAAAACTGACTAAACTTTTGCAAAAACTTTTATTCAAAAGTGGTCTTAAAATTTTTATATAAATTCCTACCAATGATGTATGTAAAGGTACCTGTATAGTATATAAATATGAAGTAGTCAGTAAAAAGAGTAAGCGGTAACCAAGTACAGCGCGGTGACGGCGGCGGCTGTCGGACGGTAAAAACGATCGCAACATGCTTTTCCAATATCGTGCAACGATGTTTCCTGATACGTAAGGTTGCGAAAATATTTAACGTAGATTCAATCGCACGGGTGATAAATGTATATGTGAGAAGGGAAACTTTTAACTAGTGAAATAGTCAACTGTGAAAATCACACATAGATGTTTAATCACGAAATGATTAAATATCTATTATCATAGACATTCAAGGCCGTACGCGAGCCCGTAACAACAACACTGACGCAAGCGACGAGTAAAGTCTACGGCGCGCGAAAACTCCAAGGCCGTGCCATTGACACGGTCGAGCCGAAATATATTACATAAGCGGCGAGCGATCGAGCAGAGGTCAATGTCGCCGCAGCGGAGATCGCGAAAGTGGTCCGGCGGCGGCGGCAGCGGCGAATAATTGCTACTTGCGACGTAATGTGCTCCCCCGCCATATACGGGGCCCGCACGCATAGAAGAAACAGCTGATCGACGGCACGCGTCTCCGATGCATATTAATGCAGCGAGCAAAAAACGTCGCGTATATAAAACCGAATGCTATCGTGGTCGACTCGTCCGTGCCGCGCGTTGTAGCCGTCTCGATTATGCAACAGCCCTGCTCGTGTATAAATCAAACTTAATCCCCCCATTTCGATTCGCACACACAAACATTTGCCCTTTAAAGAGTTTTTGTGGTACATTTGTGACGACATTCAATGTATCGGAGTAATTGCCCTTTGTCTTTTTGCGGTCGATAAATTTGAAATAAAAAAGAAACTAACGAATACTCAGAACGCAACTTTATTACAATTATTACTCAAAGTTTTTGCGAATGTGAGTCACATTGTAAACAATTCCTTAAAATAATTATAACGATTATTGTCGTAACGGCAATGCCACTTGTCTTTTTTCCTTTCTTTCGTTACACGCTCCCAAACCTTTAAGACCTGTGAGTTAAATTCTGCTGATTCAAGCTACTTATTAAATAGAACATTATATTGTGTGTTTTTTTGTGCATATACAGGGTTATATATTAAGGTCATCAGCGGTGCACCCCTCTCGATGAGAGGGCGAGAGGGTAGTCGCGGGTTGATGAGCGCGGCGGCGCGGCGCATTGTCCTGCGCACAATACTATCGGTGACAAGACTTCAAGCGACAGCTGCGCCCCCTACTTGTTCCCTACCCCTACTTGTTACCTATTGACGAGGCCTCGATCCAATAACAACGGATAATTAAGTATTACTCTCATTGAAAGAGTAACTCAAAAGACACAAATTAACCACAATTGATGTATTAATAAACATTAAAAAATGGATTGTGTTTTGTGACTTTATCTTATAATATAATGTAATTCGTTTATATAAATTGGTATTTCCTAAATAATCATCTTTTAGAAATAAATTATGTAGCAAGTAACAATTATTTCATCTAGTGATGCTTACGAGAACAATAATTATAAGAACATAAGAACACCTTTAGACTATATGAGAAATGTACCCGTTTAACGCTACCTTTTAAAAACATTGACCACACAGAATGTTAGCTTGGTTAGATTACGATCGTAACTTTACATATAAGTCATAATTATTTGAAATAAATAATGCAGACTGTAATAATCGGCAATAACGTTTAGCTAACATGAATATTTTAAAGGCAGGTGCTTCGTGTACGTACACAGATCGCTAATCATCGTATGATAAACCTGAACGTGAAGGGTTGAAGCGTTAAGATGTGTTATTTGCATATATAATGGGTATTTAATGAAATGCTAAGACCTCAGAATTAAGACATAAAAGATAAGCAATTCAAGTTTGGCGTGGTTAGGTTTGAGACGTAATGCGACATATGGTTTCGCGCCATCGTATTTGTCTGCAACCCTGTGGTTTTCTATTCTTTCTATAATCTGTATTTTTTTGTTGTGGTATTATAGGCAAGCGAATTTATGTTTTCTTCCTTTAATTGACAAGTTAACGCGCACAATAACTAAACATGTACCATAACTTGTTATATTCTTTTATCTTATGTCATGTCGGATTACAATTTACAGGAAAGACGTAACACGCAACACATCGTCTGGTTGGGACAACCTTTATCTAGACAAAAAGAGACGATTCAAAGCGGCAGGTGCATGCGCTGTTAGACCTTTCTAGGTTGTCGCGTGCGTGGCACCTGGACATACCCTGCCATCCTTCCATTTGAAGCCGTTTTATTTTACAAATAACGTTGATAACTTTATCTTCGTGTTGCCAATTTACGGACATTGAAATATTACTATTTTTTATATAACATTTCGACCAAAGACAAGCGCTTAACGTAAATTGTATCGTCAAAATGTACAACAGCTTGTTAATTTACGTTGCCTCGTGTACACAGGGACTATGTTTTGAGTTACATACGTGTTACATTATTCAAGAAGGTGCGCAGCTTACTCTGTGTACGACCACGGCAGCGACGATAACTTAAACTATATTTGTCAGCTTTAGTGCTCGGTAGCACGGGCGGACGCGTCGCTGTTATTTATAGTCATCTTTGATGCCGACTGCCGAGGCCGGTGCCGCGTGCGACAGCGCTTTAACCGTCCACACCTTCTATTTTTTATTAACAAACAGACACATTATGATTTTGTGTATGTATAGTTATTATGTTAAACAGCTTCCTCATTCTCTTATCTGTTATAAAAATCGAATATTTCTCAGACAGTTTTATTTTTTGAATCAAAATCACATTACTTAAAGAAGACTGATTTTGAAGAGAGGACTATTCGTATTTTATGCTAGATTGACGTAAAAACTAGTCAGTTGGAATTATTATTTATAGAATGTTACTTCTAAAATTCTTAATTTGACAAACCATTAAATTATAAGTTCCATTGATCTGGAGTCTGGTTCCGTGGCACCAGGCGCAGCACCTGCTCGGCAGTAATGAGGGGATCGGCACTCGAATGAAGGGCGTGGCGCGACAACTTCAATTTAATAACTGGCAATACCCTTTGTTTCAGTCGCGGATGCGATAACAATGTGACACAAGTTAACAGTTTTAATATTATGATATTGTAATGGACGGTAACCACTTAAGATAATAGAGTACAGCTGCACAATACCGGTTATATTACTACAAACTAATCATAATAATATCTTGCTTTGTGATCTTGTTACTTGAAAAGGTCGAAATAGATATAAATTCATTTTCACCTTTACTCTTTTTGTATAGGTACAATTAGTTTTTATTAAGAAAAACATAAGTTATAGAAAGCTAAAGTTTCATTTTAATTAGAAACGGTCTTTGCTTGCTTTGTCTTTCCCCTACAACGTGGAACACTACGATATAGATGACACTAATCAAATTTAGTCATGAATATAAAATTAACATAAAATCTATTCACGTATTGGACATAAAATTAATTCTGAGCATAAAATATAGACGCATTTAGAATAACAATATTATACTCTCACCACAGTGTAATGGGATAGGCAAATGAAAAGGTTATCTGAACCACCTTTACTAGAAGACATACTGCATGGCAGGTGCAAGTTCATCGCTGCCTTAATGGTCTAGACAATATTATTAGCCGATAGAACATTATTAAATAAGGGAAATGTCACACGGGACATACATAGTTTTTTCCCCGGAAAGTTGACAGATTCTTTAGAGTAATCTTAATTTGAATATTTAACCGAAAACATTAAAACCATCGGTCGGGAAAAGCAAATTGTACTATTTATTAATTCAACATTGGTTAGGATAAGTACAATCGCGAACAAAGCCTTACAAGGTACAGTCGCGCGTGCGTGTTGGCCGGTACAGGGTAGGGGCGCGAGGGGGGAAGGCCGCGGCAATTACAGTAGAGGATTACATAGGTGTCGACTCGCAGCGATAGCATCGCGCCGCTTCCCTTAAACGTCACCGGCAGCTATTTAATCGGAGAATTTAATAAAAATCGTCAAGTCCGAAGCGCCGTTCGATTAATTTATTGAAAGTATTCACAGGCGATATCGATTAATAAATACCGATGATTGGGTATCGATTAAATGTTTTCAATACCTCGGTCACATTTTATACCTTACGGTATTAAAGGTATTTTTAAGACTTTAAATTAAATATTAAGACGTGGGGCTGACTTCAAGTGCCATGTGTAACAAATACATTTAAAACAGTTAGATTATTCTTCTTCTTATATAAACTTTTTACACTGTGGCATTTTGCAACAGCAAAAGACTAGATAGGAAGAAGAGAGGTTTTGACAAGAATATTACCGTTTAACGATGCATTACGCGTCGAATGTAATAAAAAAGTGATCGACGGTGACGGCAAACGGCGTTGCAACGCGAGCGAGCAATTTACACGACGGATCGCCTCGCCCCGGCCCGTTTAGGAGCCCACCCTATAGGGTTATAGGAGCTTATGTAATATGGATGCGGTCTATATGGGGCAATGTTAAAATTCGAATTGATCGAAGCAATTCAATTGCCAGAATCAGAATTTGGTCAAGAACCGGTTAAAAAATACATCAAATTACATTTAATTGTAAGTGACCTTGCTACGGTGCACCAAAGAACAAAAATGCTCTCGTTAAAATAATTATATAGCTCTTTGTATAAGGAGAAAAGACGAGACAGACTGCGTCTTCAGTGGGTAAGCAATAACAGTATTAAGAGATAGCAAGTTCAAAGTACAAGATATCCTAGATTTATAACAGATGTAGATATCTCTATCTCTATTCTTTATAGTTCTTAGTGATATAATTTGAATCATGTTGGGAAAGTATGAGGAAAGCTACTTCCATCTACACCAACAGAGATCGAGTATATTCCAATAATTGGTCGAACAGATCTAAGTGGAGCGATTATCTTGATTCTAGGTTAGGAACACAGCTCGAGTGGAGGGCCTGCGGCTTGAATTAACTCTATTGTGATTTACGTGGAAACACGGACAACGAATTTTCACGTCGTTACCACATTGTTACACAATACAAACATATCATTTCCTAGAAGAAACCTATCAATATTTATTCACCTTTTAAGATTGATATGCGAAAACTACGCATTGAATTAGCTATTTTACAGATTTGGTCACGACACGTCTTTATCAATACGGCAGGCAATAAATTGCGTGATATTATGGAATTCACTCTAAGACGTATATGGCGATGTCGCATGAATAAGATTGCAGGTTGCCCCACTGCGGGCTCACGAACAAAGATCAAACGGAGTCAAGCTATTAATTCGGTATTCCATGAACATGTCTAAACATGGCCAGCGTTGCCTTTCGAAAGGGGACTTGGAACATTAGCGAAAGTCAAATTGATATTAGTGCATGTAGCAAGACAAGATTTACGCGATGTTATATTTATTATGTTTTCAATGCACGTATGTATTACAAATTTGTATGATAAAATCTGTTGGTTTGATTACTTTATGAATTAGAAAAACCAAGGCAATAGAAATTCTAATTAAAAAGTACCTTAAGGAATAACACATTGAACAAGACAAGCTTCACAAAACGCTGTCAAAGTATACATTCAAGGCAATACGTATTCTTGTTTAAACGAAAATGGGGACGGAAACTTTCCGTCTATTTCACGCGGCAATACCGCTCAACTTCAAACGCTCGCAACTTTCAAAGTTTGTGAGTAGGCGAGAACGAAACGTCAGCCAAATGGATGACAACGCCAGTGAGGAAGCATAATTTAACAATACACGAACAAACGAGCGCTGGGGAAATATAATGATGAATCATTGAAAGACCGTGTAAAGGGACCGAAACCTCAAATGATTTAGTGTCTAGCGACGCATTTGTAAAAGAAATAATGTAACGAACAAATTACTGGCAGCTATACTTACATGGATTAACTCTTGGTAGACGTACAATTCAATTATAGTTGCAGCCATACACAGTCTTACATACTTGACTTTTTCTTTTCTTTTTCCTTCGCACATAATCTTTTCTTTTTACATTTTAAAAAGAAAAAAAAACTAAATCATTATTAATGTAACATATAGCACACGTACTTCATGCAAGTAGATTGCCATTATTTGTAGCCATATAAAGAAATCTTTTATTTGTATTGAATCCATACACCCTATAACACGACCAGATCAAGTGGGCGTGCATTAGTGTGCGTGCGGTATATTACTCATTAACCTTTTTACATTGGAGGGCTACGTGCGCTGAAAACTTATACACTTTACTGTGGGGGAATGGCTGGGTGGTCTGTTGCCAAATCGGGGGACCACGGATCAAACCTCAAACGGCATGTAACAATCTATTTTTTGTTAAAGTGGAATCTTCCTTCTACAATGGCATCATCACCAATTAGTTTGAATTATTAACGTGTAAGGAATAACGGATTAATACAACCCAATTTAGCTGAAGTGACACATGTTTCCTGCTCTAGTATCTTATTTAATTCCAGATAAATGTAAAATTTAAAAGTAAATACTCAGTGTATGTGTTCAATGTAAACCAACGCGGGTGAATGAAACCAAACAAATCATTGTGTATAGGTTATCGCGGCGTGCAACGATACAACTTAACGTAGATAACCTAACAATGATGCAGAGAGTATTGATACACGAGGCGATGAATGGCTCCCTACGACCTCTCCCTCTTGGCTGATTGCAGCGGAAGCTGTGCAAATGCAACGATCACGCAGCCCCGCTCTCACCCTCCGCCCGCACTTCGTACCCCTCGCGTATCACGTTCCCGGATTAATTGGTGTTTGCCCCACGCCCCGAACGTTGTTTGGGATCATATCACGCGAAATTAGCGACGGTTGTAATCTAGAATTAATAATAGATCGACGCAACATGCGAAGGTACGATTTGCGGTCTCCACGAGGGGAGCTGACGACTAACTGTCTTTGCGGTTTGTGAAGATACGAACATGGAAATAATATGGTATCTAATCAGACTGGAAAAACCGTCTTTATTATTGAAAATAGTCTTGACAGTAATTACAATACTAAAATGTAACAAGTGTAAACCTGACATTAAATCAAATTAAAAAAAATCAAAATGAAAAAATCCAGACATAAATGAAGCCATTACGCCAATAAAGTAAATTAATACGTGACAAAAAGTGTGTTGCGACACAATAACGTCTCCATTCTGCATTGTTCAATTCAACCTGGAGCGAGCTTGTGAAGTGATTCGTGTAACGTATGACTTTATTTACATTCACGTTGACGTAACTTTAAAATAATATTTTTAAGTTTAGATGGATCGATGGACATTCGTAGAAGATATCTCCAGGTATGCTGCATGGATCTTAATGAAATTCGGCATAAATGTACAACATAGCCTGGAAGAACACATAGGCTACAAATTAAGCATCTATTTTCCGCGTGGAATCGCGGGTGAAAGCTTTAGATTTTTATCAATTTATTTAGGTACAATAAAAAATGAAATGCAGGCCAAAGCTAAACTTAAGAGTCAAAGAAATGAAAACCAGCATTAGAATACTGACAACGCTATCAGAGTCTGTACCGTTACAGAAGCCAGACGTTCTCTACCTGCTTCTGAAATAAATAAAAACCATAAAAAGGCAATAAAAAGAGCAGTAGCTAAATGAAATATTCATCAATTCTTTAGGATGGGATCACCGTGACAAGATTGTCGAGCAAGGGAGAGTCACAAACAAATTAATAACGCAGACGAGCTGGCTGGCAGGCTCGACCGAATTCTAATACGGACCGTACGTAGGAATGCAATTGGACAATACGGCGACGTATCTTGATGGATGGGCTCCAATAAATTGTTGACTTAGCCTCGCAAGGGGACTTACAGATGCCTTCACGCTTACACTGATGGGTATCGATTTGAATATCAACATTTTATAGTCGCCCAGTTAATTTAGTGGGTGAATTTTATGGTATTTTATGGGTGACATGTTACAACTGAATAATGCAAATCGAAACCTGATCTGATTTAAAATAATTAGCGTTATAAAATTAGTTTTGTTTTTCATACATTTTCGTGTTTATTTAATAATGACTTTTCCAAATTGTTATGAATTTAATAATTAGTATATAGTTTGCAAAACTGCTTTGTGTTATAAGTTTGGTCAGAGTCACATTTGGTCACGGATGGGTGCGCGGTTTTTTGCCGCGACCGGGTGATTATTGTTAGCTCGGTTAGAGGGTCCGGAACGAATCCAGTTATTTTTTTTATATACAAAACACTTTAATTCGGTTTCGGATTTTGACTCTGATAAATTAAAAGCGCTTTCTGACATGTCGGGATTTTAATTATTACAAATTGTAGTTATATAGAATAAAATGAAATGTACATTTACATGATTAATTTCTGATATCATATATAAACAATGAAATTTCTTATGATTTCGATCGCCTTGTACTATAATTTATAAGTGAAGATAACACGATCAAACGAGATTTATAAATATTACAAGGCTCATACACCCATTTTTTTTTTTTCAAACTAAAATATTAAATCTTCGTAACAATCGGCACAAGTCGAATATAAGATTTGAACCAATGAACACTAGCTCCTGACCAGAAGTGCCTTTAACTTTTAGGCTTGTGGGGTTATATTAAAATTAATTAAAAATTACACAACAATAATACTTATATATTCGTATGCAGACTTGCAGATGCTACAGATCTTATAACGTACATCTTATAATAGCTGGAGCGTCATCTAGGCTATTGTTAGCGCGGATTCCCGGCATTGCCCGTCAGATCGGGAAGGCGGGTGCCGGGAACGACTCCCGCCGGGACACGGGACGCCGGAATTTGGAATACGTATCCCTGTCTGATGGTCCCGCTACGCAGACGGCTCCATTACTCACTAATGTAGTTTGAGTAGTTAACGGGTGAACTACAAGGATGAATATAATTATATTTACATCGTATGTGGTAAAATAATAAATTTAGGGATAAGGAAAAATTAAGCTTCTATAGAGAATTATATTAAAAACAATAATTAGAAAGTAAAGTTTAAAATATGGACATTAATAAACAGAACGATATATTTTTATTAAAATACAAAACATTAGATCGTTTTATAACTGCAACGTATAAAGCTATAAAACATATGCGTTCAGTTTGCTGTGGCGTTTTTACATACGTGCGGTTGTTAACTTTGCGCGGGCGTCCTTGTTTGTCCTTCGTTTGCAAACAAAAACACGATCACAAAAACTACGGGCGGCCGAAATGCATTGTCCGTCGGTGCTGTGACGTCACCGCGTACGCCCCGGGGCCAATTATTCGACGCTCTAATGGTTTTTACAATTTAAATAATGCCCGCCCGCTATTGGGCAATCGGGCGAATCGCCCACACTAATTATAGATCTACCCTTTAATCCCGAAGCGATGCTGATCACCACGTAATCTGCATACGCCAGTGAGCGACAGATAAATGTACTATTCCATATTACAAGCTTATGTTAATGAAAACAAGAAAGAACTGAAATTTTAGTGTGATAAAGTTCTAATTTCAACTTTTACATTTTTTACCAAGCAAAACTGTTGTGCAAGGAATCGATAACAATAGTAAAAGGGATCGGGCCACGAATTGCAAAATTACAATGTTCACAATTCACAAAGGTTACTTGCACCCTCGTGTAACCGCACACTTTTTTCTGTTAACTTCATTTAAAAAATTACAAGTAAAATATTCGAATAGTTTTCATATAAAGCTCTGTGTACGACAGCGCAATAAATATAAATTCGTATATATTTTTAAATTAAATAAATTTCAGTAAGAAATAAAGATATTAAAAGATAAAGCAAGCTAAAACCATTCACACCGAATGCATTATGCTAATGAAGATAAGAAGACCTTAGGAAGTACTAATCGTAACTTGGATATTAATTATTCCCTTCCCTCTACCATAAATAGTAATCGAGCTTGTCACATAAATGCCTTATACCCACAGAGCAAGATATATGCGCTCCATAACTGTGGAATCGATTATTGAATCGATAAAAAGTATCGAGTAGCTATCGCGATGGACAAAGAAAAACATTTTTAACGTGCGACTAGTAATGGCAAATGTAACGATTGTTATTTATGCGAATTAAAAAGTGCAATTTTGTCGAATGTCAAAGGTAAAGGCCTGGCACAGAGCAGGTGCGTGCGATGCAGCTGTTTGCTGTGAACGATGCGCGTACATAGCCTTGCGCGCGCCACTATATTTCAAAGCAATTATTAATCTATACTTTAATATAACTAGTGGTCGGTTAATAGCATCACAAAGAACTGCATGATGTTAGACACGGTTATGGAACTTAAAGGTTTTTACGTGCGGAGCGAGAAATGTATACCGACAATTACTTTTTTAATTGAACAATTCGCTAAAAGGTTTTTTTACGTGCTCACATAGTGTAAAAAATAAACCTTTTTTAATGTGATGAGTTGATTAATATACTTTTAAACATTTCCAGTCTTCATTATTACAGGTAATAACTCGCGTTAGCTAATTGCTGTTAAAAGTTTAATTTTTAAACAATCATTTTGAATCTCCTGCTTTGATTTGTAACTAGCAATACAGAATCACATTCTGAATAAAACCTTCTTCAAAATAATGTTCCATATCACTAAATATTTCATGCCATCAAACATACAACTAAAAACAATTTAAATGGGAGTCTCTAAGATTCTAGTCAGATTCAAGGCGAAGGATTCAACAGTTTTATTACTACTTTACTAATAAATGTGAAAGTTTAGATGGATGGGTGCTAGAACTCCAGAACGTCTAAAGTGATTTCGGAAATTCGTCATAGATGTAGATCAGTCTTTCCCAAAGTGAGCGATAACGCCCCCTTGTGGGCGCTGCAGGTCTCAAGTTGCGTGTTATAGTAAAAGTTTCGTTTAGAATTCACCGTTAATATGCATAATATATAAGTCACAATATTTAATTAATTTAATTTGAAGCTATATTGTTTTTTAAATATGTGAAAATATGGGGGCGCTAAAAAAATATTTATTCTCAAAGTGGGCAGTAGACAAAATAAGTTTGGGAACCACTGATGTAGATTGGATGAACAAACAGTCTATTAAGTTTTTTTTTATTTCCGAGCAGACGAAGTCGCGGTCGACAGTTAGTTACTCATAAACAGAATTGCTGGTTCTGCGAATGCGTGTCGACTGTACATACTCGTAAGGATTCGATGAACCCGCGACTTCGTCTTTGACCATACACGTGTAGCGTTGCTAATCGACTTATAATATTTAATTTGAAGCACCACCAAAACGAAACGTTACAAACTGAGTCACATACAAAACTTTTTATTTTGTAAAAGAACATTTAAAAATTAGCCATAAGAATAATAAAAGCAGTGTCTTATACTAGTTTGTACCAAAATGTACTAAATAATCGTAATGTAGGAAAACTCTAAACTCTCATCTTTCACAATAAAGTTGTGAATTGAACAAAAACGTACGAAAGGCAATCTGCTGACTATGCCCAAAGTAATAATAGTATTCAAAATAAATTACTTTTCACCTTTAAAATCTTATGAAAAATACACAAACGTTTTTAATAAATAAGCAAAAATAAAAAATAAATACTCTATGAGCTAAAAATATAAGCACAACTATGATTAATTACATCAACACAGACCCCAATGCACAATGCAGTAGTCCGCATAACGATCAAAAACAATTTAACAAAGCGAAACAATTTACATTCCCCCAACAAACCGGCTACTAACAAAAATGATTTGAACATACATGTATAGACAAACGCATCTTCCGTCCGTCACTTAGCGTGCAGCGAGCGCCCGATAATTGTATTAGTACTAAACCAGTTCCACCTCGCACCAACAACTAACAGAGCATTCACACGTTAGATAATCGTACGCTACAAAAATGTAGCACATGCAAGTTACCTTGTCACATATTTTTGTATTATTGTCTTACTAGCTTTTGCCCGCGATTCCGTCCGTGCGGAGTTAAAAAAAACTTAATAAGTGCCTATGTGTTCTTCTAGTCTATACTCTACCTCTATGTCAAATTCCATAGAGTTTTATGCAGCCGTTTTGGAGATAATCAAACAAACATCCATTTATCCATCCATCTAAACATTCGCATTTATAAAAGTAGTAAGATAGTAAAAAGTAAAATGTAGTTGTATTAAAATAAAGAAGAAAATGAACTATAAATTTTACTTAAATAATGAAATGACAAAACGCACAGATGTCTTTCAGTGTGAAAGTGCTCTTAATCCTTCCACTGCATCGGTTTCCTGTACGCAGGCGTGATTGGAAACAACTGAACATCCACAAACGCTCAATTAAAGTATCGTTCTGTTATAAAGGCCTATCGGGTAAAAGTTTTGGTATGACGAATTTGACTAGCGTAGGTGTTGATTTGAAGCTATTGAAACGAATGACTGAACGTTAATCTTATAAATTTCTTCAAAAAGCGTGACAAACTATCTTACAACTTTAAGGTTCTTTAACGGAAACAGTAAATGATAAGTTTAGTTGTCATTTTTATTAACAAATCACACATGTTTAGGTGGGAAAGAAGATGGTCACTTCCTAGTAATATTCAATTCACAAATTGGCATCATTATGAATGAAATATACATGACCGATAAGATACGATAAACTTTAACAAGCTTCTTGAGGTGCGCACTGACCGGCGATATTTAGTGGCCATGTCTGGCCGTTGTACCCACGTCGCCGCAGCGATAACCATCGAGGAGCGACGTTCACAGCACTCGACAAGGTTGTTCACATTCGCCGCGGCTAGACTTGCGTGACCCCACGTACACGCGATGTACCCGCGCATCTTGCTACACCAAAACGTTCTACCTTGTACCGTTACCCGGCTACTAGACATAGGGTTGCCACAAAACCGAAACCTGATATCGAATAATTTTATAAAAAGAGTTATAGTAAAGTTTTACAAGGAGGCTAATACTGAAAAATTTAATTTAATTTCACTGAATCAAAATTAATTCCGAAGGATCTACATAACGACTTCTTTTATATTTGCATTTAATAAATTACTTGCTTTCAATCAAATATAAGTTCACGACATACTATGACTTGCAAAATAATTATGCTTAAAACATTTTGTACGGATACAAAGCGACTACATTTACTTAATAGTGATTCCAAGCTGCTTATAATATTACGGTACTTCCTTGAATTACAAACACAAAGTCTGTTTTTCAATCGCATTTGTGATCGTCTCAGATCACAAGGTATCATTAATCTTACGTAAAATTAATAACCCTTTATAAAACTGTAAACAAAACGTATCGATACAGAATATAAATAAAGTAACGATTAGCTTAAGCGTGTAAGCTTCAAGCGAGTACCGGGATAGGTGAATAACAATCAGTAACTGTTCCAATCATCTTTCTCAAGGACGCAGCGTCGTGGTGTCGCCGGTCTCTTGGCATTCCGAGTTGGACGCGAACGCTCGCTGAATCCTAACTTACGCCCGAACCGGATACGTTAGCCGAGCATTAGTTTACGGGAACCGGTCGTCGCTCCGAACCCGTGTACACTGTACTTCGGACAACGCGTCGTAATTAACAAGGCGATATAGTACTATCCAAACTTTATGGCGGCTCGCAATTTCACACGGGACGTTACGTACAACAGATTTTTAGGTATTTGGGTACGTACAGGGATTCGGGGGTGGGTCATATCGCTGCGCGCGTTTTCCTGCTCAATTGGCACACTGGTTACCTAATAAGAAAATATGCACTCACAGCGTTCAGCTTACCACGAGCTATAATAAAGTTTGAATCTTATTATACCCTGGCATTTGATACAGCTGCTACGTATCTAGCAATTCAGCTAAGAATACCAATAAAATATGATACATGTTGCGTTTACAAACGGTGTGAATTACGTTCAAACAGTTACTTGTAAAACAGTAAAGTTAACAAAACTATGACATAACATGAAGGTTTTTACTTTGCAATAGTTTCGTGTACTCGGTAGGTAGGGTTACACTTCGTAAAGTCACATCAGAACTTATTACAACTTTTACACTGAACTTTTAAAGGTTACGTGTATTACGTGATTCAACTTACTTCTTGAACTTTGTTAAAGTTACAACTTTTAGTTGTTTAATGTTACGCTATGAAATTAAGAGTAAAATTTTTATAAATCATTTTGTTTCAAACAAGGCATAAAATAATATTTTGAATCGTAGGTACATCAACCTATGTTTTCGCATTTAGCGGACCGTAACTTATATAATTGTTTTATTTTACTACATTTACGATCAATCTTGTATAATTCAGACGTACGTTTAAATAATTTTTAATTCTAATACCATTTCTCAAGTGCATCGTCTATAAGACGCAGCACTCAATGTTTTATGGCATTTCGCACGCGTTGCCTCCGACAATAAAAATATAAATAACCAATAATGAAAGTTGAACGACCAAGCTGGGACGTCGCTGACTCAGATTCTACCTGACTGGGCCGCAGCCGTGGCGATGGCGGTCTCTTTACAGAACTCGTCCGCATAGCCCGCATCCCTGCCCCTCCCGTGCAATATAAACTAAAGCAAGCTGTAAACGTTACCATTTGAGTAGACCCGTGTGTCATGTGCATACATGCTCAATCATTAATTCATCCACGCTAAATTTTGGAGCATGCATATTCAAATAATTGGGCAGGGATATTAAAGAATGTCTTTCTTATTTTGCATTAATCCAAATGTTATGTTTGTCAAACCTTTTTTTGTAATCGTAATTACTTGGAAATAACAAATGTGCCTGAATAGAAAATCTATATACGTAAGAAAATGAACTACCTAAGAGATTCTTACCACATCCGTAAACACTTAGGCAGCAACGTGTATTGCAAGCTTTAATAAAACAATTGTAACAATTCTTACATCAACAACAGGTAAAATTGTTGGATAATTAACACGGAACTAGACCTAAAACATCCCATTTTACTAAGGTTCAATGACCATGGTATCATTATTAAGAACTAAAATAAAATTGACCAAAAAAACAAAACCCAGACACCTTTATCTGTTCAAGCTTGTATAAATATAATAATAAACTATCAAATCGATCGATGCATTTAAATTAAATATGAATAAAACATTGAATTAAATATAAAACAACTTTTTTTAACGCGCTTGACCTCAGGTCCCCTTGTTAATGTATGACCGTATGTAAATAGTGTTTGGGCTTAGTAAAAGAATTGGTATAAATATTTTTCTTTAAGAAATGTGTGAAAGAGAGCTAATTTGATACTTTTATGTGAAAATTGAGTGAAAATTGGTACAACATTTGTTTTTAATAATTTAAATGGTTCGTACTACTTTAATAAAACATAAGTACCTTATTGTCATGTTTAAGCACAAAACTATATTGAAATATAATTAACACTACTTAAATTAAATGTTATTTTAGTTGTTCACCTATTTATTACTCTATTCGTAGATAAATTGCGGGTACTTTACAATATATAGTAATATCTCCGTTGTACGTTCACAGATTATAAAAGCAAGGTTAGACAAGACAACCGCAAAGTGTAAATGAAAGTTAAAGTAGGACAATGTTTAGTATTCACTTCGACTAAGCTTAAATTACTGAAAAATATTTTAAGGTCTAAATCTGGACATCTAAGATCTTTATAGGAACGACATTGCTTCATATATCCAATGTAGTCTTGCTCATGAGTTTTGCTGCCATGAATATTATGCAAGTAGTAAAATATAAAACTAACAAAGTAATGAGGTTTAAATTTCAACATTTCTAAAACACTCAAAATTCATGAGTACCAATTAGGAAGCCGAATAATTCCGAGTGCATTTATTTTGTGGACGTTCCCGTCGCCCGAAACGACAAAGAATTATAAATTCAACTGAGAACATAAAATGGAAGTGTATGCGTCGTAATTAGTCATTACGAAAGATTTTACAGTGGCATTGACTAATTCAAGTGTAAATATTTGCGATACGAAAATGTTATTGAATTTAAGATATCATATTAAAAGGTTATTGGCGAGGAGGCAGCTGAGCATGTGATGTGATATAGGGAAATAAACCTGCAAATAAATACGGATGAAAACTTTTCACACACAACCCTTAAATATCATAAGCAAAAACGAGCAGAGTCATTTTGTTTGTCTACCTGTCTCTTTTATTATCCATCTGTCTCACATAATCTTGATAATACATTGACGAGCACACGGCTCCCTTAATTTATTCATTCGAAAAATATTAAACCTTGAACTTAAAACTTTATGAATCGAATAAAAGTGTTGACTTTAATTTTAATTTCACTTACAAAGTTGAGTCTTTCCGTCCTGTGCGGGATGTGAGGCGTAAGGATGACTGACTAAAGTGACTTATGTGTGAGCGTAACAAAATAAAAAAGCGTTTCCAAATCAAATCACGTCGAGCGTGTTCCCGGGCGAGGGCCAATGCGCCCGCGCACGCTTCTAACGCGGGGGGAGGTGGCGACCGGTCGCCCGGCGCACAATGGTAAGTAGCTGTTTCCCCAATATAACTTACACTGTACTTTATAATCTACATGTTCATGACTTAATAGATTATACCATGAAAATTAAGGCCAAATTGACACTCAAAATAATATTGTTGTCGTATAACACGAGACCTTGAAGGAAAAAGATGATCACCAGGTTTCACGTAATACATAAAAAAAAGTACGATTTCAGTAAGGTTTAAACCAGTAATATTCATATGTTAATAACAATGCATTAACATAATAATTACACAATTATATTTCATTTGGTCATTTAAAAATGATAAAGAACATTATAACTAGCTTGTGCCTCGTTTTCATACTAATAAATATAAATCATTTATTTAATTACGAGACAGCTACTCATTAAAATGTTAATCTAGTTTATTCAACAAGTAGGTTCTGTGTTAGTATATCTATATTTTAAACTTTTTTGATTAAGTACTAGTCTCACCAAAAACATTAGAAGTTAATTGTGGCGTATTGAATATGCACTAAAATTTTTATTTCGTATTAGTATTTCGAAGACGAAATTTTATAAAATCCAAAATATCTTAAAGTTGTAATCGAAAAATCGTAATTTAAAATCTTATTTTTACAACATTCATAGAATCCTGAAATAGATATGTCCAAATAAGTTAATGGAAAATGGAGCCATATAGGTAATTTGTTAGAATCATAACGATTTTGCTAGTGAGGATGTCAACACCAAGCAAATATTGGAATTGATTTCATCAAAATAAAAGGTTGAAAACAAGCGTTTTGTATTCTAATTCTTAACGACATAGATGCAATCTTAGATCTAAGAATATTAGATAACGACTAGTAAAATAAATTATTAAATAATTTTATATCAAATGCAAAAAATGATTATTTACATTGTAACAGGTTACTAGCTTTTGCAAAAGACTTTAATGAATTCCTCACTAGAATAAAGATACCTCTGACCATTACAGTGATAAATATAATGTTCGAATTAAACGAAAATAAAGGGCTCATTCTGTTTGAATTGCGACAGCTACATACCTCACGGCAACCAAGAACCCGTTTGCCCCCCGCGCCCTGTTAGAAGTCCCGACTCTTTTTATTCCCTTCACCCTCGAGTAAGGTTCGCGACAGGCTGGCCGCGACCGCCAACACACAACCGCTCCTTTTGTTGCCTCCCAACTCAATCCGCTCAACTTTCGCGCCAATTTCAGTGAAAAAACGATTTCGATCGCGTTTAGAAACTTAAGCACGGTCGATAACAACGTCTAACGTTAACTGGTGCCAAGGTACGGGCCCTACGATGACACGTAGCTGTATACATTATAGTACAGGATCAATAACCCTTGCTAACTTACTGGCGAGCTTTGGGAACGATGCCACTATCTTTTTAAATGCAAACAACTTTTACACTGCATGCATATATATCCTATATTACAATAAAGGGACATTAGTGTCAAATTTCATTTTGTACGCCAACCCTCTCTGGGGCATAAAAAACCTTTATTTGTATAAATTATATTTTTCATTTTGCTATTATTTGTTTTCACGAACATTACATTAACAGGGAATTATTAAACTGTGAGCAATGTGGAGGCAGCTCGTGTTGTCAGTTTTAACAGTGTTCCTTTCGTCGTAGGTTATTGACAGACGGGTCTTCCGTATCGCAATAACCACTATCTGCGCGCATTTCTCTCTGTCTACCAAATGTAGTGCTGTTTTAAATTATATTACAAAATTAAATTGTTTTAAAGTAACCACTGCATACGTCATGATATTTCCAAGTAAAGGTATTACACGGTTTTAATATTTATACAAGATTTTATTACGTGTGCAAAATTTTTAAAAGTCTACTTAGGAAATTTATAAATGCATTTAAACAATTTAGAAGCTAACACCAACTACAGAAATTATAATACCCTGATAATATTAAAATACAGGCACAGATAATAAAAGTATGTAATACAATCTATATTTATCTGGATAGTTCCTAGCGTTCCCTATGATAACAAGTCAACATCGGGATATCAGGTCGATCAAGTGTCGGCTTATCAGTACGCACCACACAGCCACGCACTGGGGTATGATTGCCTCGACACACACTTATCGTAAAGAATAACCGACATACGCACCTACAGCTGCTCCATAAATGATAAGTAATCAATACTTTTTTCATATTTTAAGCCGGTATAATTCATGAAATTAACAAAACATAGAAAAATCTATAAAATGCAGTTATAAACAAAACAGATATCCTAGATTTTAATCTGACATATCAGATTACAAAATAAAAAGTCAAACTTTAGTAACAGATAAAAATCAACAATATTGAATGCATTCACTACGCAGCGTACATGTATGCAAATAGGGCGCGTACGGGGGGCAGCGCGGAGCGGGGCGTGGAATGGCGCGGGCGGGGACTGCAGGCGGTCGCGGGGCGGGGGGGCAGCAAGTGCATCGCGCAGTTTACTGACCTCTGATAATTTTTATAGAAACAAACACGCGTCCGACGAAATGCACCGCGTTTAGTGCCCACCGTCGAGAAACGATTTACTGAGAAACACGACGCACAAATGTTCACAACGTACATGTTATTCCTACTTATTATTTTAATACGTTAACTTACAGACTGTAAAATATAATAAAAATTATACAAGAAATCAGTTCAAAAGTTTTAGTTTAACGCATTTTAAAACTAATTTTAGTCATAAAAAATACAATACAAATAGATTTTACAAAAAGAGCCAGGTAAGAACCATCCTAATACAGATATGCGTCGGCACATCCGGAATTCCAAACCGGATCTCTGAATTTGGTAAAGAGTATCCGGCTATTGTGACGTACACCTATAACACTTTTAAATTGTGTAAAGATACGAGTTATTTAAAAGTGTATAATAATTAATATGAATTACATATATTAAAGTGATTAAAACAATATTATCGAAGTTTTATGGTCGGTAGGTACATTAGAATTTAGAGAACAAAAACTTTCCCAAAAAATTATATAGAAATTAATTTTTAATCTTATATATAAAATTCTCGTGTCACAATTTTCGTTCCCATACTCCTCCGAAACGGCTTGATCGATTCTCATGAAATTTTGTGAGCATATTGAGTAGGTCTGAGAATCTACCAACATCTATTTTATTATCCCGCGCGAACGAAGTCGCGGGCGACAGCTAGTAAGACATAAAATTTTCACGTATGGTTGTTTGTTACCAGATTATTCCAAAATGACTGTACGGATCTAGACTAAATTTAACATAGAAACAGATGACGATGTGAAGTATGACATTTTATCTCGGAAACATCTACAATTCCCCTGAGATACGATAATTTTTACTCAGCAACAAAGTAATGCAAAGGGACAATCCCAAATGCAACCACATCTTACATTTTGTGCCCATAGTCCGTCATGTTATCAGACAAAAACATTTGACCCACAAATGACCACTTCACACATTATCTAATACCATATCAGAACTAAACCAAACATAATTTCAGCATATAAATATACGAGTCTAAATATATAAGAATAAAATATAGTAGCTATAACATAATGTGTATACTCACCCACCCTAAGCTATTAATTTTTATTTATTTGTTTTTTGTTATTTCAATCTTATTATTAAATTCAAATTAACGTATTTTTCTCCTGTTGTTTTAAAATATTTATGTATATTTTAAATAATTCAAAGCTTTACTTACATCATCCGATCTTGTCTGCATATTCTTCCTTTAAATGAATCGCATATTTGAATATTAAATGGTTTTAGGTGGGTAGTACATTTTTTTCATTATGACATGAGTATCCTAAAGACTAACTAAAAACAATAAACATCTGTTGCTTTTAAAATTCTAACGAAAATGGATCTACATTTAATTGCCGCAATTTTCGCCAACCTATAAAATCCGCAAAAAACATCGATTAAATAAAAATAAACCCAATTTCATGGTAATCAGATCAAATTTCGAATATATGTTCCCATCTTTCGTTCTACTTGCTTACTTATCAGTTAATTAACTATTTGCTCGGCACTGATAAACATCTGTGCGTGGCGAAGACAAAGAGATTATTTTTTATCATATCATTTTACGTCACTTGTTTGATAATGACCTAGAGCGGCGCACGAAATTCGAGTCAAGTTCAATAACTCGCCTCCAAATGTTAAAATATTTCTCGTTTGAATAACATGTTATATAAAAACATTTCCGTTTTTTCTTTTATTTTTCAATTCCTTTAGAATATATTTAAATACGAAAAATTATCTTACATATCTATATGATAACTAGCAAAAAGGCGTTGAAGTGTCGTTAGTTACAACTTTAGTTTCAAAGGTCTTAGTTTCTTTACTTGATTTTTCGAATATAACATGCATAAATCTTAAATTGTAAAATACACCACGTGAAATTAGTAGCAATGAAATCAAATTCAAATTACAACATATGTACAAAATCATTCAGCTATTATGAAATAATCGTTTCGATAGTGAGATTCACATGACGACATGCAATCTCTGCAATTGTAAACGCAGCGAGTGCAATTCAAAGTGATTACAGGCCGCATCGAGGCCCAGCTAACTATTCCGAGGGCGTTCAACCGAATAGGCCTAGCGACGCGAGTTATCCACGACGGCCATGACATCAAAATCGGCACAACAGCCTTCGGTCACTAGAGCATTGACTCGTAATTTCGACACTATCAAAACATACATAATGATAACTGTAGGACATCACCACTGACCTGTCAGAAGACTCGGAGCTGTCGTATCTGTCGAAGCATCGTTTCTTCCTATCGTCGCCGTCGCCGGCGATGCTTCCAGCCAATTTTCGGGAATCCGTAGCGGCGAGTCCCGCGGTATCGTCCGCGGCCACGCCGCTCAAAGCACTTTTCTCACACGAAACACTCGATTCTTGTTCCTTGTAGAACGATAACTTCACTGTACCGCCGTCTAAAGTTTGCCCACTGTACTTTTTTATGTCACCGTGTGATGAATCGGGCGCGGAAAAAGTTAAATCGTTCATTTGTGTCCGGACGGCGCGGTGCTCAGGCGACCCATCCGCCATCTTTGAGCGCGCGAGTGTTTTGTCGCGTGTTGACACGGCGCGCCGCACTCAGCTCGGGCGCTGCGGTCGCGGGTGGCGGGGTGCGGGCGGTGTGACGTCACGGCGGCTGCGCGGGAGCGGGGGTAGCGCGGCGAGGTGCGGTGCGGTGCGCGCGCGGTGACGTAACGGCTCCGCCCCGTGCATGTGCACGGCCGCTGTCATTGGCCGCGCATTACGCAACGCGCGAACCTATTCAAATGCCCGACCGAAGGGAACGCAGGACTCGAGGCCGATAGGGCCGGGCCTGTCCCAGCCCTGAGCGTAACAAATAGCAAATAACGTAGCGTAATGACCGTGCGCGCTGCACGCACACGCAAACGCACACGCACACGTACACACGCATCCCCGATGAACAAGTGCATAGAAATTAATGACACGTCTCACCCTCTTATGTCCGAGCATTCTTTATTTGGGCCTGAGAGCAACGAGCGCCGAGGAATTGGTTAGTCGCAGTTGCGATTGATTAGGAGTAGGTATAGAGATTATCGAGAAATTGGGCTACAATTAACATTTATCTTCAAAAGAACTAGATAGATATAGTTGAGACAAGGACAAGCAGTGGACGCTTTTGGTATGCTTGAGTTGTGATTTTCCGCCGAGCGCATTCCGCGGGCAACCAGTCAGGCGAGCTCGGACCTGGAGTCGTCGTAAGAATGTAGTCAATAAGCAATAAGTAACTTGTTGGCCCCTACATGGATAGCTCCAGATATCTAGAATAATGAATATTCTTCTTTGAATTCCCTGACTAATTTCGACTAAGTTGTTTCTACTCTTTGAAGAAATAATAAGGCCTAGAAGTACTTAACTGCATATCAATACAAAAATGGGATTTTAAAGAATAAGTAGAAAATTATTTTGAACATATTTTATTGACAATTGAATCATTGAAATCCGAAGTTTTCAGATCATCAAACTGATATCCCCTAATCATAGAGTTTGTGGATGTGGAGAGTAAGGCTTAATACTTTTACATAAACTTTTAAGTTTCCTACTTGTTCTTTGCGTAGCCACACTAAAACGATACCTGTTTTGTCATATTGTGTTGCATTTTTTTTAATTTTAAATGTAATATGTTTTATCTATTTGCGTCGACTTTCCTAAACAGCTGTTACCTTTAACATTAGTATGGGCATGTCATTTAGGCCTAAACAACTTGATAACGCTTTTAGAATTTCTCGTGTGATATTATAATTCTTTATTGTACTTATATTTAGGGAAGAAATGTTTACTTGCATTTAATTAGATAGCACTAATTTTAAGTATTTTTCGAATAATTTGTTAGGACATAAATCTAGAAATGTCTTGTCATAAAAATAACCTAAAGTCTGTCTACATCTGTATCTTACTAAAAAGATAGATTGATTTATCCAAAGTAAAAAAGTAGGTCTAGAATTGAGCTATGAATAAAATGAATCGACTAAATCTGAACAGTATGTTAAATTTTAATTAATCAATTAACATGCTAATGTCAAGGTAAAATAAATTAAAAATCTCGTTCAGTAAATAAGTTATAAATGATTCCCAGACGCTTTTTTTTATCTAACAGGTGGCTGTCAAGGACAGATATGAAAACAATAAATCATGTACCACCAAATAACCTTAACATCCTCTTGAATTAAATATTAACTTTTAAATTTAGGCTACTTTTTCACGCCCGCAATTTATTCCCACACCCCTCCCCGTAACCTCACCGTACGACAAAAGATTCGTTGGTAAAGCTTAAATTAATTGAAATTAAATTATATATCTGTATGTAATCATTACAAATATTATGAGTTAGGTACTATCAAGCAAGTTGTTAGTATTCCACTTTTAAAGCGATGGTCGTTTGAAATGACGCAAAAGCAATAGGACCCAGCCTTAAAATGTTTGTACGAAATAAGGTTGGTCTGGGGTACACGATTTTTACTATATGCCATCATTTGCGCAACTCACTGCTACCTAATTGGTTATTTTGTAAGAAGGGGCGGAGTTTATCTCATTGCAAGGAACAAGACACCTGTAAGTGGAACACCGCGAAGGGTCCTAACTGTACATAAAAAAATCGGCATAGAAATAGTAAAACTAATATTCTTGTCAACAACCTAAACGAGAAATTCAAACTAAATTTGTAATAACGTAAACTACGCATTCTGAGAAATGGATTATCGCTTTCTAGTAACAGGTAACAAAGCTATTCAATACTGTTAGATGTAACCTATGTAGTCTCCTCTACTCTACCTTTTGCAAAAAAAATATTGAACTTACAGTCATTTTACATCTGTTCAAAATGCATAATAAGGTATAGAAACAAGTTTACTTTAAATTATAATATTAATATTGCATAATTTAACAAATGGTCATTTCACATTTTGTACTACGGTCACCTGTAGCCAAAAATAAATCGACGCGAGTCAAGTTTAACGAAAAAATTGTGTTGGCGACTGATACTGACATCTAGTGACAGAAAAGCATATCATTTTTTGAAACTGTTTCATTATTAGGTTAAAAAAACTGCCATCTATATTTATTTTTTGTCAAATTCACGCCTGACATCTATTGAGTAATAAAAAAATTATGTTAAATTTATCATGGAAAAGCATATAAAGTGAATTACAGTTCTTGCATTAACACCGTTTATATTACTGCCATACCTGCTGTTGCCCACACTCCGTGAGCGCGGAATTGAAAAAAATATAATTAGTAGTCTATGTGTTCTCCCAGACTATGTTCTATATGTATACAAAATTTCATCGAGATCCGTTCAGAGGTGCTAGACGAAGTGCATTCGCTTCAAAGCGACCCTTAGCGAACATCAGAAATATATTGAACTGACGCGAGACAATTACGTGACTTATCGAAAGTTATTGCCAATTCTACAATTGAATTTAGTTATGGCATCGCTTCGTAGCGAATGCACTGTCTAACCCCGTAGCCTTTCAAGAACTACCTTCAAACAAACAACCATCCATCCATCTAAACATTAGCATTTATAATATTAATAGTCAAATATAAGGGAATACAAATAAAACGAAGTTTTTATATAAAAATAATTTATTAAGAAACAATAAATAAATGTCACCAAACATCAACACACAGAGTCAAAAAATAAAATGCACATAAAAGCACCCTCATAAGTAATTTGAGAACTTTTTGGACATGGTTATTAATAAATATGAGTTTAAAAAAGAATCACAGTATCGACAACAATAATTCTTAAGTAACTAAAATTATTAATTGGAATTACTTATTGTAGTTTTATTATGTTGCAATATTTACTATACTATTTAAAGAAAAAAATATAAATTTTCAAAAAAAAAATATTTTAACAAGACGTAACATTTCAAATATAATTTTATTGAAGCTTTAAATTTTGCTTCATGAAATAGTTCTAAGATTAGCTAAAAATATATAACAATTGCATTAGTTTTTATGTACTTACATTTGTATTTACAAAATAATACTAAATTACAGATAGCATAAGGTTCAAAGGATAAAAAATTCTATATAAATATAATTTGTCAATTTTTTTTTATACTTATCACCTAAATAGTTTAAATTATCATTTTTTAATTCTTACACATCAATCATCATCATCATCATCAGCTCACTATACGTCCCCACGGAGGGGCTCGGAGCCTCACATCATTCATAAAATGTATAAATATATTAATAAAATAATTTAATAGAGGTAGTTTAAGAAATGTTATTAAGTAGAAGGAATGTAATAAAATATATATTTGCTCAAATAAACAATTACATAGAACGAAGTAGTGAAAATATTATGACTAAACTGTTTTGAATTAACTTATTTTGGCTAAATTAATGAAAACAAGACCTTAATAAAGGTGGTAATATTGTGATAGATTAAAAATATTAATGTAAAATGCGCTCAGCCTTAAAATGGTAACTATGGAAAAAATGATACGTTAAGAAGGAATGTTAGGGCCAGCTTTGGGCTTAGGTTTGGGCGACCGCCCAGGGCGATAGAAGAGCAAAAATCTTTATAGGATCTTTATTATGTAAATATATCGCGTTTTATCTTTAATTTTGAACTTGAATATATTGAAACACTCTGTACATGTATATGATGTACAGAGTGTTTCAATATTTTCAGCGGCTGAGTTTGAGGTGCGCAGTTTCCCAACGTTCCCTTACGCCCCTCATACAAACTCCCTATTGTGCACTGCGCAGCTAGCCCTGCTGTTCCAAGCACGTTTGATAAATATAATACTAATATAGAAAACATTGATTTAAAAACACTATATAACAAAAATAATTTAAGATAATCTCGGTAGATATTGCAATTTTGAATTGCATTCACGCACGTTTTGCAGTTCGGGTCTCAGAAACCAGACTTTTGGCATATAGAGCCCCTTTCCTTGTGTGTTATGTCCATAGCGCGGTTGGCATCATTCCTTCCATGGAGATATTCCTGGGCGTGAGGGTCTCGTTGCAGAGGAAGTCGAGCGGGAAGTCCACGACGTGGCCCTGGATGAGGTCTATCTTGCGGTTGGCCAGCGCTGGATCCTTGTGCCATAGCGTCTCACTGTGCTCCTCCTGGAATTTCTTCAGCTCCGCGAATGAATGTACTGCGTCCGTTGGTATTGTGTGGAACACCTGAAAATTATGTTTTCTCTAAAATTTGTATTAAAATTATATATGAATGATATAAACCGCTACCGTCAGCGCCAAAATGGAGAAAATCAAAAAGGCACAAAATACAACGTCTTATAGCCTGTCAAAAAAGTAAAGGTGTCTTGTATTTTTTCTTTTATGGCATTTTCTTTGTCTATGTAGGTTTTATATACTTTGTGACGGAACTGCGATGAAATCTTTTAGTTTTTCTTTTTGTTAGAAATACAGTGTACTAAATGAAACATCAACGCCATCTAGTTTGTGTATATTATAAACTATCACGTATACAAACCTCCTCGTATATTTGCGTGTTTTGTTTTGACGTAGCTTTCCATACATTATTATAGAACTGATCGCATGTTGGGTCATCCAGACTAAGCCCACAGGCTGTGGGGTCTATGTCTGTGAAGCCGAGGTGTTCACGGAACAAGCGCTTGCGCAGCGTGCCCGCCACACGTCCGCACGGATACGACGCACCGTTGATCACGCCCTCGTCAAACTGCTCATCCTGAAATTATTAACATTTACATGCGATTGGATCAATGGTGATGAATTGCATCGTTTGTGTCATATGGAATCCTTTATTAGAACATAGATGGCGTTAATCAATATGTTACAATGCTTCATAGAAAAAAAAACGGAATTTAGATGAAATCGTCATCTACAATTTAATCTTACTAATATTATAAATGCGAATGTTTGGATGGTTAGATAGTGCATGTTTGTTAGAAGGTCTCCAGAAGGGCTTATCGCATCTCGGTGAAATTTGGTACAGATGTAGAGCATAGTCTGGAAGAACACAAAGAGTCACGGGCGACAGCTAGTGTTAACAATAAGGTAAATGGATCGTGCGAATAAGGATATGCATAATGGGTTGAAACCAGATATGACGGGTTCTAGAAATGGAAGAGTACATACTGTGCAGACGGGGAAGTTGAAAGGGCAGGAATATGTCTTACCTGCAACAGGACTGCGATCTCAGAGTCCCTGGTGCCGATCATGGAGCGGTCATTGATGTTGGCACTACCGCAGATGAGGGTCCTGTCATCAGCCACCAGCAGCTTGGAGTGCACGTACACCAGCTCGGTGACAGGTTCGCCGCCCAGCGTCGCGTGCGTGCGCAGACCGTGGAATGTTATATACTGCGATGGATCTGACACGCCCGCTTCGTACAATCTGGTCAGGATTGCTTCGCGACTTCTGTAAATTAAAAAAAAACATGGTAAATTATCAATTTTCATTTTTGTAATTTTTAATGCATCTGTTGGAGTTTGTAATCTGCTGAGATGTGCACTGGCTGGTTTTAGTTTATGAAAAAAAAAGTGTACATCTTTCATTGTCTTTCATAAATAAATTTTCCCAAGTAAACTTGTGTTATTCATCGGCATCATGCTGATCGTGAAATTTAATAAATGAGAATGAATTTACCGTGGGTTTCTGAGCCCAAAATATTTGTATAAAATATATCGTTATCCCTGTCATTATCTTTGAATAAACAGAGATAACAATATGTTTTGAACGGGGTTTTTGATTTCAGTAAATTATTCATTCTACAAATTTGTATAAAAATATGTAATTTCATAAATAGAGTCTGTTCACAAAACTTTCTTATCCTCCATGATTCATTGTAGTAAGAGAAGGAGAGTGAGAAAGGAGGAGGTAAATGTGAGAGGTGGAGATAGTGTACCTGCAAATGCTCTGATAGTTCCAGTGTGTGACGGCGTGCAGGGAGGTGCCGGAGGGCGCGCCCACCTCACCCTCGAAGCCCGGCAGCAGCGGCAGCACCACGAACACGCGGAATGTCTCGCGGCCGCGCACCGCACGCATTATGCGGTTGAACAGCGCCTCGCCTATCTACAAACATCTTATACTTATCGAGCATAAATCAACCACAATTTATTATCAAATGCTATTTGCTATGAAAAACATATGTTTTCTTCCACACTATGTTCTATATCTATGTCAAATTTCAGATTTATCCGTTTAACCGTTCTGGAAATACATAGTAACTAATATCCATCCATACATTCGCATTTATTATGATAATAAAGCTAGTAGGCGCAATTATAGCGAAATTGATACCAAAAATGATAGCCTACTTCTGAAAACAGATCGCAATTCAACAAAGACTAAGCCGTTGAATGAAATTATATCACAAAGGTCTGGATATATTATGTTAAAGACATCGAGTTAAAGATGAACAGAGAGAAAAACACATGCAGAGAGAAAGAGATAGGGAGGAAACTAGAGTTTATTGAATATTTCTCGCATTACATAACGAAGTAACGGCCCGAGCCGAGGTTCCTGAGGGAGCCCTCGAGCTTAGTTACTCTTAAACGAGGTTTAGGCTAAGTGCCATCTGCGCTCGGCCACCTCAAGCCCGGTGAAGCTGTAAATGCCTCCTCAAGGCAAACAGTGGCTTTTAAAAAAAAAAATAAAACGCATTACGTCTAGTCAAATACAATTTGTTCTAACCTGGTTCCTAACATTGAGATTGGTCCTGGAGAGAGTGATGAAGAACTGGTTTTCTATGTAGACGTAGTGCTGAGCGCGCGTGATGGTGTCCACGTAAGCCTCGTGCACGCTCTGCTCCACCGTGTCCGGCTCCAAGAAGCCGCACGACCAGCTCGACGCGCTGCGCAGCACCTGATACACATACAAAGAAGTATTACAGTGGAGAGAACTATCAGAGTGGATAGAACTATTAGTGTGGATAGAAATATTAGAGTCGATAGCATTATTAGAGTGGATAGAATGGTTAGAATAGGGACAATTATTACATTAAAGAGACGTTAAAATGAGTTTAAACAATTATAATGGAGTATAAAAGTAATTTGTAACAATGAAAACCATTGCATAGTACTTCCTGGTAAATAAAAATTAGGCAAATTGATAGGGATAGTTAATCGCGCTAACATTTACCTGACAAGACACGTTGTTGATGTCAATGTTAAGCAGCTCTTTTAAACCTTGTAACGGCTTTATTTCGCTGTAGGTCTTCGGTAGGAGGTATGGATAGTTAACATTTTGCCTGTAAAAAAAATTGTTGATTTTTTAACTTGAACTAGTGCTGGTACACATCATATAGTGCTTTAGTTGTTATCTGTACCTGTATTTCTCCAGTTTGATGGCATTCCATCGCTGTATGAAGTGTCGAGCGACGTCGCGCGCGGCCGCTTGCTGCACCACCACGCCCACGTCGTGCCACGGCATGCGCGGCGTCGTGTTGCGGTCCACCAGGTCTGATCAATACTCGAACACGTTTATTATAAAAAAAATAGTGAACAATAAAACCTCATTGACATAATGACATTTCGAGAATTTACTCTCGATTAGACGTCAAAATTTTATGAAGCAAGTTAGTCTATGGTTTTAGGTTTTTGTAACAACGCCATCTAGTCAAACTTGGTTACTTATAAGTATCTTTTTAAAATTGAGGAATTTTACAAATTCAAAAATATCTACTAACTCCTAGCTTTATTAATGTTTAATGTACAATTAAATAAAAAAATACTCACCTACAAACGGCAGATCTAAATTATTGAAGTCTTTCACTATGAAGTTGACGTAATCTTTTCCGATCCATAATTTAGAATTCCCCTCGATCCCTTCCAAAGCCTCTTTAGTACTTTCCGTGATAACTCTACCCTCGACAACTTGCGCTAAAGGGGTCGGCTGACTTACTGATTTATGTTTTATTCCTAATGCATCCGTTAATAAAACTTGATCGTTTGATAATGCATATTTCTCAGCTTTCTTACGTTCAGAATCGTCAAATCTTTGTTCATTTCTTTCTTCTTCGAAAGGCGGATAAATAACACTGAATATATCTTTTCCCCTATCTGTTATTTTATTTAGCACGTTTTTCTTTTGATCAGGTGAATCAGGTTGTGGTTCTGATATTTGTTTTGTTGAAGCTATAAGTAATTGATCTCCTGGTTCTAGAACGGGTAACTTTTCTTCTTTAATTTCTGAATCGCCTTCTGCCTTTTGATCGTTCTCTTTTGTATCAATTGTGATTTCTTGTATTGGTCTGTAAAGATTTTTCAATTTAAATAATTAATCGAAAATTAGTCATCTTATCTTAGTAAACTTACTATATTATAAATGCGAAATTTTAGATGAATGGATGGATGTTTGAAGGTATCTCCGGAACGGCTCAACGGATTTTAATGAGAACTGGCATAGATGTAGAACATGGTCTAAAAGAACACATAGGCAACTTAATAAGTGTTTTTTATACTTCCGCGCAGACAGGGTCGCGAGCGACAGCATGTATCAGATAAAATATTAAATAAAATTAAAATGTACACTACACTAACTGACCTCTTTAAATGGACAGGCTATAAGAGGAATTATTTTGTGCCTATTTGATTTTTGCCATTTTGACGCTGATGGTTTGTAACAGTGGTGATTCAAATAATGTAGATAAAAAACTGTCACGTAACATAAACAAACGCGTTTAAATCGAAAAGAGGCAAAAGCTGTCATTTCCAAGCAATTGCTTAGCCTTTAATTAAGATCAGTGACTAGACTACAAATATAAACTTTCAAATATAAGATAAATAAGCAAAAAAAAAACATTTTTCTGTTAGGAAGAAAATCCGAAAATGTGGCAGTGTATTGACCCAACACTAGCCTTACTAAAATGTCGACGTTTATGTCCCTTACCATTCCCTCTGACATTAGACTTTGTAACGTAAGCACGTTTTTCGCGCCAAAGGATTCTAACTAATAATGTCTAAAATTACTTATCAATTTGAATAATTTTTTGTTTAGGTTAGGAAAAGTTACTAGTGGACATACAGACCTACTCTCCTGTTACTCGAGCAATAAATCACTAAACATAGTATCTTACTCTGTAATGCCCATGACGATGTTCTTGGAGCTCTTGGCTAGTTCTATCGCGGCCTCTAAGCCGTTGGAGGTGGGCAGACACAGGCCGCCGCCGGGAGAGCTGGACGTCTTCTTCTTTGTGCGGATAGAGGACACCGGCTGCGCTATGTTACCCAAATCTGTCAGTCTGCAACACGTACGTACAAATTAAAAAAAACAACAGATTTTTCCTACTTTACTTTTTCAAAACCGTTTGTTTATTTGACTATATATCTTCAAAAAGTCGGTTTTTTGGTACCTTTCTAAAGAAGAGAAGTACAGAAAGAGAAAGAAGAGAGTAACTCTTATTCTCCTACTATCTCCTACATACGTGTTAGCGTACAAACCTATGTTTATGATCATCCCAGCGGCCGTAGCAGAGGTCGATGCCGCCCAGGAAGGCGACGGTCTGGTCCACGCAGACTATCTTCTCATGGTGGGCCCAGAACAGCACGCCCACACGCGCG
This sequence comes from Papilio xuthus, assembly GCF_000836235.2. Taxonomy (NCBI): domain Eukaryota; kingdom Metazoa; phylum Arthropoda; class Insecta; order Lepidoptera; family Papilionidae; genus Papilio; species Papilio xuthus. The sequence continues at coordinate 2,999,940 of NW_013530391.1, forward strand.
TGGTCTGGATGTCTGATCACCTGCATATAAGTAAACATAGTCATATTTCTTGTGGACAAGTGTGTGGATATTATTTTATCACGTGTCATTATTTTGTTGGACATTACTTGAAAGAGACGAGAGAAAAAGAAAGTGACGGAGTAAATTTTGAGTCTAAGATGAAAGTTTTTATTATGCCAATGTTTTTTTTTAAATTCTAGTGACAGATATTTACCTTAATATTTTCACTTTTCCTTGTGAGTACGCCCTTACTGTAGTAACTATTTATACCGAGTGCCATTTCCACCTCCTTGTACAACATTACGAACACTTTCACTCCTTGCGCCTGAAAACAAATATTAATTTTTTAAAATACTAGTAGTAAAAGTTAACTGTTCTGGAAAGTTCAGTAGATTAAATTACAATTTATACAATGAGAGAAAGAGAGAGAGAGAGAGAGGGAAAGAAAGAGAGATAGAGAATGATAGAAAGATATACTTTCTAGAGTGTTCCTTACCGCTTTCCTCTTAAGTATGCAGTCAAGTCTCCAGTAATTGCCATTGAGTGCGGGCCGCTTCATGTATATCTCGGGACTGAGCCACCAGTCGGCGATGAAGATCTCCTCAGTGGCGAGCTCCATGGCATCAGCCACAGCGGAGAGGTACGCCGCGCCGTCCACCAGCACGCCCGCCGGCGTCGCGGCGCGCGGCGGAGCGAACGAGTGGTGCACGTTGGGGTATGTGAACTCACGAGCTGGAGAATCAATGAATGAACGAATGACATTTGAAAATTGATTATATGATGTTACGTTTCATACATAGCCCAGAGAGGTAGGCAGAGACCATAGGCCTGACACACTTCTCGCTTCTTCTACATTCATACATCTACACATACATAATTCTTGACAATTTCATCCATCTAGACGATTTAAATGGTCAACGAGAAAATTAGTGTTTTTAGGGTTCCGTACCTCATAAGAAAAAAACGGAACCCTTATAGGATCACTTTGTTGTCCGTCCGTCTATCTGTCAAGACCCGGTTTTTTGTATATCAAAGAATAAATATAACATACCGGTTTGATTTGCGACTGTTTTGAGATACGCCATCCATTCTTTACTCTTGCGTTTCGTCCAACATTTTATAACCATCTGTCGACTTTGGTTTAATATTTGCAGACCGTGATTTAATCCAGTCGAGTACATCCCACTTGACACTTCGAAACTGGAAAC